>NW_028276660.1:0-74914 GCF_052056855.1 Sturnus vulgaris | reverse complement strand
TCCCGAAGAGCCGGAGGGAAGTATCGCACACGCAAATGTGCCAGGACAGAGACGTGTTCTACGTTGTCCCCTCTCGTCGTGCAGTTCGTGCCTCTGCTGCTTCTGCTGTTAGGAATCGCTCCTTGAAAGGCGAGCGGAGAGCGTCCTTCCGGGTGCATTGCACTGAGTCGAGTGCTCGCTCGGGACTTTGCTCTCGGGGCCAAGGCAAGAGGGCGTGCTTGCCCGCAGAACTGAGAACACGCTGTTGGGCAGAGCTGCAACGGACCGCTCGAGTTCAGCTCTCGCCGGACTGGCAGAAGGCGAAGAACGAAGCCGCTGCGAGCGGCGCAGTGCAGCGAAGAGCTCTCCGAATTCGCCGCTAGCTCCACGGTCCTTCTCAGCTGCGAGTAGCAGCGCTCGCAGTACACGGAGCTTCGCAAGGCCCGAAGAGCCGGAGGAAGTATCGCACACGCAAATGTGCCAGGACAGAGACGTGTTCTACGTTGTCCCCTCTCGTCGTGCAGTTCGTGCCTCTGCTGCTTCTGCTGTTAGGAATCGCTCCTTGAAAGGCGAGCGAGAGCGTCCTTCCGGGTGCATTGCACTGAGTCGAGTGCTCGCTCGGGGACTTTGCTCTCGGGGCCAAGGCAAGAGGGCGTGCTTGCCCGCAGAACTGAGAACACGCTGTTGGGCAGAGCTGCAACGGACCGCTCGAGTTCAGCTCTCGCCGGACGGCAGAAGGCGAAGAACGAAGCCGCTTGCGAGCGGCGCAGTGCAGCGAAGAGCTCTCCGAATTCGCCGCTAGCTCCACGGTCCTTCTCAGCTGGAGTAGCAGCGCTCGCAGTACACGGAGCTTCGCAAGGCCGAAGAGCCGGAGGGAAGTATCGCACACGCAAATGTGCCAGGACAGAGACGTGTTCTACGTTGTCCCTCTCGTCGTGCAGTTCGTGCCTCTGCTGCTTCTGCTGTTAGGAATCGCTCCTTGAAAGGCGAGCGTGAGCGTCTTCCGGGTGCATTGCACTGAGTCGAGTGCTCGCTCGGGACTTTGCTCTCGGGCCAAGGCAAGAGGGCGTGCTTGCCCGCAGAACTGAGAACACGCTGTTGGGCAGAGCTGCAACGGACCGCTGGAGTTCAGCTCTCGCCGGACGGCAGAAGGCGAAGAACGAAGCCGCTTGCGAGAGCGGCGCAGTGCAGCGAAGAGCTCTCCGAATTCGCCGCTAGCTCCACGGTCCTTCTCAGCTGCGAGTAGCAGCGCTCGCAGTACACGAGCTTCGCAAGGCCCGAAGAGCCGGAGGGACGTATCGCACACGCAAATGTGCCAGGACAGAGACGTGTTCTACGTTGTCCCCTCTCGTCGTGCAGTTCGTGCCTCTGCTGCTTCTGCTGTTAGGAATCGCTCCTTGAAAGGCGAGCGAGAGCGTCCTTCCGGGTGCATTGCACTGAGTCGAGTGCTCGCTCGGGACTTGCTCTCGGGGCCAAGGCAAGAGGGCGTGCTTGCCCGCAGAACTGAGAACACGCTGTTTGGGCAGAGCTGCAACTGACCGCTGGAGTTCAGCTCTCGCCGGACGGCAGAAGGCGAAGAACGAAGCCGCTTGCGAGCGGCGCAGTGCAGCGAAGAGCTCTCCGAATTCGCCGCTAGCTCCACGGTCCTTCTCAGCTGCGAGTAGCAGCGCTCGCAGTACACGGAGCTTCGCAAGGCCCGAAGAGCCGGAGGGAAGTATCGCACACGCAAATGTGCCAGGACAGAGACGTGTTCTACGGTGTCCCCTCTCGTCGTGCAGTTCGTGCCTCTGCTGCTTCTGCTGTTAGGAATCGCTCCTTGAAAGGCGAGCGAGAGCGTCCTTCCGGGTGCATTGCACTGAGTCGAGTGGCTCGCTCGGACTTTGCTCTCGGGGCCAAGGCAAGAGGGCGTGCTTGCCCGCAGAACTGAGAACACGCTGTTGGGCAGAGCTGCAACTGACCGCTGGAGTTCAGCTCTCGCCGGACGGCAGAAGGCGAAGAACGAAGCCGCTTGCGAGCGGCGCAGTGCAGCGAAGAGCTCTCCGAATTCGCCGCTAGCTCCACGGTCCTTCTCAGCTGCGAGTAGCAGCGCTCGCAGTACACGGAGCTTCGCAAGGCCCGAAGAGCCGGAGGGAAGTATCGCACACGCAAATGTGCCAGGACAGAGACGTGTTCTACGTTGTCCCCTCTCGTCGTGCAGTTCGTGCCTCTGCTGCTTCTGCTGTTAGGAATCGCTCCTTGAAAGGCGAGCGAGAGCGTCCTTCCGGGTGCATTGCACTGAGTCGAGTGCTCGCTCGGGACTTTGCTCTCGGGGCCAAGGCAAGAGGGCGTGCTTGCCCGCAGAACTGAGAACACGCTGTTGGGCAGAGCTGCAACTGACCGCTGGAGTTCAGCTCTCGCCGGACGGCAGAAGGCGAAGAACGAAGCCGCTTGCGAGCGGCGCAGTGCAGCGAAGAGCTCTCCGAATTCGCCGCTAGCTCCACGGTCCTTCTCAGCTGCGAGTAGCAGCGCTCGCAGTACACGGAGCTTCGCAAGGCCCGAAGAGCCGGAGGGAAGTATCGCACACGCAAATGTGCCAGGACAGAGACGTGTTCTACGGTGTCCCCTCTCGTCGTGCAGTTCGTGCCTCTGCTGCTTCTGCTGTTAGGAATCGCTCCTTGAAAGGCGAGCGAGAGCGTCCTTCCGGGTGCATTGCACTGAGTCGAGTGCTCGCTCGGGACTTTGCTCTCGGGGCCAAGGCAAGAGGGCGTGCTTGCCCGCAGAACTGAGAACACGCTGTTGGGCAGAGCTGCAACTGACCGCTCGAGTTCAGCTCTCGCCGGACGGCAGAAGGCGAAGAACGAAGCCGCTTGCGAGCGGCGCAGTGCAGCGAAGAGCTCTCCGAATTCGCCGCTAGCTCCACGGTCCTTCTCAGCTGCGAGTAGCAGCGCTCGCAGTACACGGAGCTTCGCAAGGCCCGAAGAGCCGGAGGGAAGTATCGCACACGCAAATGTGCCAGGACAGAGACGTGTTCTACGTTGTCCCCTCTCGTCGTGCAGTTCGTGCCTCTGCTGCTTCTGCTGTTAGGAATCGCTCCTTGAAAGACGAGCGAGAGCGTCCTTCCGGGTGCATTGCACTGAGTCGAGTGCTCGCTCGGGACTTTGCTCTCGGGGCCAAGGCAAGAGGGCGTGCTTGCCCGCAGAACTGAGAACACGCTGTTGGGCAGAGCTGCAACTGACCGCTCGAGTTCAGCTCTCGCCGGACGGCAGAAGGCGAAGAACGAAGCCGCTTGCGAGCGGCGCAGTGCAGCGAAGAGCTCTCCGAATTCGCCGCTAGCTCCACGGTCCTTCTCAGCTGCGAGTAGCAGCGCTCGCAGTACACGGAGCTTCGCAAGGCCCGAAGAGCCGGAGGGAAGTATCGCACACGCAAATGTGCCAGGACAGAGACGTGTTCTACGTTGTCCCCTCTCGTCGTGCAGTTCGTGCCTCTGCTGCTTCTGCTGTTAGGAATCGCTCCTTGAAAGACGAGCGAGAGCGTCCTTCCGGGTGCATTGCACTGAGTCGAGTGCTCGCTCGGGACTTTGCTCTCGGGGCCAAGGCAAGAGGGCGTGCTTGCCCGCAGAACTGAGAACACGCTGTTGGGCAGAGCTGCAACTGACCGCTCGAGTTCAGCTCTCGCCGGACGGCAGAAGGCGAAGAACGAAGCCGCTTGCGAGCGGCGCAGTGCAGCGAAGAGCTCTCCGAATTCGCCGCTAGCTCCACGGTCCTTCTCAGCTGCGAGTAGCAGCGCTCGCAGTACACAGAGCTTCGCAAGGCCCGAAGAGCCGGAGGGAAGTATCGCACACGCAAATGTGCCAGGACAGAGACGTGTTCTACGGTGTCCCCTCTCGTCGTGCAGTTCGTGCCTCTGCTGCTTCTGCTGTTAGGAATCGCTCCTTGAAAGGCGAGCGAGAGCGTCCTTCCGGGTGCATTGCACTGAGTCGAGTGCTCGCTCGGGACTTTGCTCTCGGGGCCAAGGCAAGAGGGCGTGCTTGCCCGCAGAACTGAGAACACGCTGTTGGGCAGAGCTGCAACTGACCGCTCGAGTTCAGCTCTCGCCGGACGGCAGAAGGCGAAGAACGAAGCCGCTTGCGAGCGGCGCAGTGCAGCGAAGAGCTCTCCGAATTCGCCGCTAGCTCCACGGTCCTTCTCAGCTGCGAGTAGCAGCGCTCGCAGTACACGGAGCTTCGCAAGGCCCGAAGAGCCGGAGGGAAGTATCGCACACGCAAATGTGCCAGGACAGAGACGTGTTCTACGTTGTCCCCTCTCGTCGTGCAGTTTGTGCCTCTGCTGCTTCTGCTGTTAGGAATCGCTCCTTGAAAGACGAGCGAGAGCGTCCTTCCGGGTGCATTGCACTGAGTCGAGTGCTCGCTCGGGACTTTGCTCTCGGGGCCAAGGCAAGAGGGCGTGCTTGCCCGCAGAACTGAGAACACGCTGTTGGGCAGAGCTGCAACTGACCGCTCGAGTTCAGCTCTCGCCGGACGGCAGAAGGCGAAGAACGAAGCCGCTTGCGAGCGGCGCAGTGCAGCGAAGAGCTCTCCGAATTCGCCGCTAGCTCCACGGTCCTTCTCAGCTGCGAGTAGCAGCGCTCGCAGTACACAGAGCTTCGCAAGGCCCGAAGAGCCGGAGGGAAGTATCGCACACGCAAATGTGCCAGGACAGAGACGTGTTCTACGTTGTCCCCTCTCGTCGTGCAGTTTGTGCCTCTGCTGCTTCTGCTGTTAGGAATCGCTCCTTGAAAGGCGAGCGAGAGCGTCCTTCCGGGTGCATTGCACTGAGTCGAGTGCTCGCTCGGGACTTTGCTCTCGGGGCCAAGGCAAGAGGGCGTGCTTGCCCGCAGAACTGAGAACACGCTGTTGGGCAGAGCTGCAACTGACCGCTGGAGTTCAGCTCTCGCCGGACGGCAGAAGGCGAAGAACGAAGCCGCTTGCGAGCGGCGCAGTGCAGCGAAGAGCTCTCCGAATTCGCCGCTAGCTCCACGGTCCTTCTCAGCTGCGAGTAGCAGCGCTCGCAGTACACAGAGCTTCGCAAGGCCCGAAGAGCCGGAGGGAAGTATGGCACACGCAAATGTGCCAGGACAGAGACGTGTTCTACGTTGTCCCCTCTCGTCGTGCAGTTCGTGCCTCTGCTGCTTCTGCTGTTAGGAATCGCTCCTTGAAAGACGAGCGAGAGCGTCCTTCCGGGTGCATTGCACTGAGTCGAGTGCTCGCTCGGGACTTTGCTCTCGGGGCCAAGGCAAGAGGGCGTGCTTGCCCGCAGAACTGAGAACACGCTGTTGGGCAGAGCTGCAACTGACCGCTCGAGTTCAGCTCTCGCCGGACGGCAGAAGGCGAAGAACGAAGCCGCTTGCGAGCGGCGCAGTGCAGCGAAGAGCTCTCCGAATTCGCCGCTAGCTCCACGGTCCTTCTCAGCTGCGAGTAGCAGCGCTCGCAGTACACGGAGCTTCGCAAGGCCCGAAGAGCCGGAGGGAAGTATCGCACACGCAAATGTGCCAGGACAGAGACGTGTTCTACGGTGTCCCCTCTCGTCGTGCAGTTCGTGCCTCTGCTGCTTCTGCTGTTAGGAATCGCTCCTTGAAAGGCGAGCGAGAGCGTCCTTCCGGGTGCATTGCACTGAGTCGAGTGCTCGCTCGGGACTTTGCTCTCGGGGCCAAGGCAAGAGGGCGTGCTTGCCCGCAGAACTGAGAACACGCTGTTGGGCAGAGCTGCAACTGACCGCTGGAGTTCAGCTCTCGCCGGACGGCAGAAGGCGAAGAACGAAGCCGCTTGCGAGCGGCGCAGTGCAGCGAAGAGCTCTCCGAATTCGCCGCTAGCTCCACGGTCCTTCTCAGCTGCGAGTAGCAGCGCTCGCAGTACACGGAGCTTCGCAAGGCCCGAAGAGCCGGAGGGAAGTATCGCACACGCAAATGTGCCAGGACAGAGACGTGTTCTACGGTGTCCCCTCTCGTCGTGCAGTTTGTGCCTCTGCTGCTTCTGCTGTTAGGAATCGCTCCTTGAAAGACGAGCGAGAGCGTCCTTCCGGGTGCATTGCACTGAGTCGAGTGCTCGCTCGGGACTTTGCTCTCGGGGCCAAGGCAAGAGGGCGTGCTTGCCCGCAGAACTGAGAACACGCTGTTGGGCAGAGCTGCAACGGACCGCTGGAGTTCAGCTCTCGCCGGACGGCAGAAGGCGAAGAACGAAGCCGCTTGCGAGCGGCGCAGTGCAGCGAAGAGCTCTCCGAATTCGCCGCTAGCTCCACGGTCCTTCTCAGCTGCGAGTAGCAGCGCTCGCAGTACACGGAGCTTCGCAAGGCCCGAAGAGCCGGAGGGAAGTATCGCACACGCAAATGTGCCAGGACAGAGACGTGTTCTACGTTGTCCCCTCTCGTCGTGCAGTTTGTGCCTCTGCTGCTTCTGCTGTTAGGAATCGCTCCTTGAAAGGCGAGCGAGAGCGTCCTTCCGGGTGCATTGCACTGAGTCGAGTGCTCGCTCGGGACTTTGCTCTCGGGGCCAAGGCAAGAGGGCGTGCTTGCCCGCAGAACTGAGAACACGCTGTTGGGCAGAGCTGCAACGGACCGCTCGAGTTCAGCTCTCGCCGGACGGCAGAAGGCGAAGAACGAAGCCGCTTGCGAGCGGCGCAGTGCAGCGAAGAGCTCTCCGAATTCGCCGCTAGCTCCACGGTCCTTCTCAGCTGCGAGTAGCAGCGCTCGCAGTACACGGAGCTTCGCAAGGCCCGAAGAGCCGGAGGGAAGTATCGCACACGCAAATGTGCCAGGACAGAGACGTGTTCTACGTTGTCCCCTCTCGTCGTGCAGTTCGTGCCTCTGCTGCTTCTGCTGTTAGGAATCGCTCCTTGAAAGGCGAGCGAGAGCGTCCTTCCGGGTGCATTGCACTGAGTCGAGTGCTCGCTCGGGACTTTGCTCTCGGGGCCAAGGCAAGAGGGCGTGCTTGCCCGCAGAACTGAGAACACGCTGTTGGGCAGAGCTGCAACTGACCGCTCGAGTTCAGCTCTCGCCGGACGGCAGAAGGCGAAGAACGAAGCCGCTTGCGAGCGGCGCAGTGCAGCGAAGAGCTCTCCGAATTCGCCGCTAGCTCCACGGTCCTTCTCAGCTGCGAGTAGCAGCGCTCGCAGTACACGGAGCTTCGCAAGGCCCGAAGAGCCGGAGGGAAGTATCGCACACGCAAATGTGCCAGGACAGAGACGTGTTCTACGTTGTCCCCTCTCGTCGTGCAGTTCGTGCCTCTGCTGCTTCTGCTGTTAGGAATCGCTCCTTGAAAGGCGAGCGAGAGCGTCCTTCCGGGTGCATTGCACTGAGTCGAGTGCTCGCTCGGGACTTTGCTCTCGGGGCCAAGGCAAGAGGGCGTGCTTGCCCGCAGAACTGAGAACACGCTGTTGGGCAGAGCTGCAACTGACCGCTGGAGTTCAGCTCTCGCCGGACGGCAGAAGGCGAAGAACGAAGCCGCTTGCGAGCGGCGCAGTGCAGCGAAGAGCTCTCCGAATTCGCCGCTAGCTCCACGGTCCTTCTCAGCTGCGAGTAGCAGCGCTCGCAGTACACGGAGCTTCGCAAGGCCCGAAGAGCCGGAGGGAAGTATCGCACACGCAAATGTGCCAGGACAGAGACGTGTTCTACGTTGTCCCCTCTCGTCGTGCAGTTCGTGCCTCTGCTGCTTCTGCTGTTAGGAATCGCTCCTTGAAAGGCGAGCGAGAGCGTCCTTCCGGGTGCATTGCACTGAGTCGAGTGCTCGCTCGGGACTTTGCTCTCGGGGCCAAGGCAAGAGGGCGTGCTTGCCCGCAGAACTGAGAACACGCTGTTGGGCAGAGCTGCAACTGACCGCTCGAGTTCAGCTCTCGCCGGACGGCAGAAGGCGAAGAACGAAGCCGCTTGCGAGCGGCGCAGTGCAGCGAAGAGCTCTCCGAATTCGCCGCTAGCTCCACGGTCCTTCTCAGCTGCGAGTAGCAGCGCTCGCAGTACACGGAGCTTCGCAAGGCCCGAAGAGCCGGAGGGAAGTATCGCACACGCAAATGTGCCAGGACAGAGACGTGTTCTACGGTGTCCCCTCTCGTCGTGCAGTTCGTGCCTCTGCTGCTTCTGCTGTTAGGAATCGCTCCTTGAAAGGCGAGCGAGAGCGTCCTTCCGGGTGCATTGCACTGAGTCGAGTGCTCGCTCGGGACTTTGCTCTCGGGGCCAAGGCAAGAGGGCGTGCTTGCCCGCAGAACTGAGAACACGCTGTTGGGCAGAGCTGCAACTGACCGCTCGAGTTCAGCTCTCGCCGGACGGCAGAAGGCGAAGAACGAAGCCGCTTGCGAGCGGCGCAGTGCAGCGAAGAGCTCTCCGAATTCGCCGCTAGCTCCACGGTCCTTCTCAGCTGCGAGTAGCAGCGCTCGCAGTACACGGAGCTTCGCAAGGCCCGAAGAGCCGGAGGGAAGTATCGCACACGCAAATGTGCCAGGACAGAGACGTGTTCTACGTTGTCCCCTCTCGTCGTGCAGTTTGTGCCTCTGCTGCTTCTGCTGTTAGGAATCGCTCCTTGAAAGACGAGCGAGAGCGTCCTTCCGGGTGCATTGCACTGAGTCGAGTGCTCGCTCGGGACTTTGCTCTCGGGGCCAAGGCAAGAGGGCGTGCTTGCCCGCAGAACTGAGAACACGCTGTTGGGCAGAGCTGCAACTGACCGCTCGAGTTCAGCTCTCGCCGGACGGCAGAAGGCGAAGAACGAAGCCGCTTGCGAGCGGCGCAGTGCAGCGAAGAGCTCTCCGAATTCGCCGCTAGCTCCACGGTCCTTCTCAGCTGCGAGTAGCAGCGCTCGCAGTACACGGAGCTTCGCAAGGCCCGAAGAGCCGGAGGGAAGTATCGCACACGCAAATGTGCCAAGACAGAGACGTGTTCTACGTTGTCCCCTCTCGTCGTGCAGTTCGTGCCTCTGCTGCTTCTGCTGTTAGGAATCGCTCCTTGAAAGGCGAGCGAGAGCGTCCTTCCGGGTGCATTGCACTGAGTCGAGTGCTCGCTCGGGACTTTGCTCTCGGGGCCAAGGCAAGAGGGCGTGCTTGCCCGCAGAACTGAGAACACGCTGTTGGGCAGAGCTGCAACTGACCGCTGGTGTTCAGCTCTCGCCGGACGGCAGAAGGCGAAGAACGAAGCCGCTTGCGAGCGGCGCAGTGCAGCGAAGAGCTCTCCGAATTCGCCGCTAGCTCCACGGTCCTTCTCAGCTGCGAGTAGCAGCGCTCGCAGTACACGGAGCTTCGCAAGGCCCGAAGAGCCGGAGGGAAGTATCGCACACGCAAATGTGCCAGGACAGAGACGTGTTCTACGGTGTCCCCTCTCGTCGTGCAGTTCGTGCCTCTGCTGCTTCTGCTGTTAGGAATCGCTCCTTGAAAGGCGAGCGAGAGCGTCCTTCCGGGTGCATTGCACTGAGTCGAGTGCTCGCTCGGGACTTTGCTCTCGGGGCCAAGGCAAGAGGGCGTGCTTGCCCGCAGAACTGAGAACACGCTGTTGGGCAGAGCTGCAACTGACCGCTGGAGTTCAGCTCTCGCCGGACGGCAGAAGGCGAAGAACGAAGCCGCTTGCGAGCGGCGCAGTGCAGCGAAGAGCTCTCCGAATTCGCCGCTAGCTCCACGGTCCTTCTCAGCTGCGAGTAGCAGCGCTCGCAGTACACGGAGCTTCGCAAGGCCCGAAGAGCCGGAGGGAAGTATCGCACACGCAAATGTGCCAGGACAGAGACGTGTTCTACGGTGTCCCCTCTCGTCGTGCAGTTCGTGCCTCTGCTGCTTCTGCTGTTAGGAATCGCTCCTTGAAAGGCGAGCGAGAGCGTCCTTCCGGGTGCATTGCACTGAGTCGAGTGCTCGCTCGGGACTTTGCTCTCGGGGCCAAGGCAAGAGGGCGTGCTTGCCCGCAGAACTGAGAACACGCTGTTGGGCAGAGCTGCAACTGACCGCTCGAGTTCAGCTCTCGCCGGACGGCAGAAGGCGAAGAACGAAGCCGCTTGCGAGCGGCGCAGTGCAGCGAAGAGCTCTCCGAATTCGCCGCTAGCTCCACGGTCCTTCTCAGCTGCGAGTAGCAGCGCTCGCAGTACACGGAGCTTCGCAAGGCCCGAAGAGCCGGAGGGAAGTATCGCACACGCAAATGTGCCAGGACAGAGACGTGTTCTACGTTGTCCCCTCTCGTCGTGCAGTTTGTGCCTCTGCTGCTTCTGCTGTTAGGAATCGCTCCTTGAAAGACGAGCGAGAGCGTCCTTCCGGGTGCATTGCACTGAGTCGAGTGCTCGCTCGGGACTTTGCTCTCGGGGCCAAGGCAAGAGGGCGTGCTTGCCCGCAGAACTGAGAACACGCTGTTGGGCAGAGCTGCAACTGACCGCTGGAGTTCAGCTCTCGCCGGACGGCAGAAGGCGAAGAACGAAGCCGCTTGCGAGCGGCGCAGTGCAGCGAAGAGCTCTCCGAATTCGCCGCTAGCTCCACGGTCCTTCTCAGCTGCGAGTAGCAGCGCTCGCAGTACACGGAGCTTCGCAAGGCCCGAAGAGCCGGAGGGAAGTATGGCACACGCAAATGTGCCAGGACAGAGACGTGTTCTACGTTGTCCCCTCTCGTCGTGCAGTTCGTGCCTCTGCTGCTTCTGCTGTTAGGAATCGCTCCTTGAAAGACGAGCGAGAGCGTCCTTCCGGGTGCATTGCACTGAGTCGAGTGCTCGCTCGGGACTTTGCTCTCGGGGCCAAGGCAAGAGGGCGTGCTTGCCCGCAGAACTGAGAACACGCTGTTGGGCAGAGCTGCAACTGACCGCTCGAGTTCAGCTCTCGCCGGACGGCAGAAGGCGAAGAACGAAGCCGCTTGCGAGCGGCGCAGTGCAGCGAAGAGCTCTCCGAATTCGCCGCTAGCTCCACGGTCCTTCTCAGCTGCGAGTAGCAGCGCTCGCAGTACACGGAGCTTCGCAAGGCCCGAAGAGCCGGAGGGAAGTATCGCACACGCAAATGTGCCAGGACAGAGACGTGTTCTACGGTGTCCCCTCTCGTCGTGCAGTTCGTGCCTCTGCTGCTTCTGCTGTTAGGAATCGCTCCTTGAAAGGCGAGCGAGAGCGTCCTTCCGGGTGCATTGCACTGAGTCGAGTGCTCGCTCGGGACTTTGCTCTCGGGGCCAAGGCAAGAGGGCGTGCTTGCCCGCAGAACTGAGAACACGCTGTTGGGCAGAGCTGCAACTGACCGCTGGAGTTCAGCTCTCGCCGGACGGCAGAAGGCGAAGAACGAAGCCGCTTGCGAGCGGCGCAGTGCAGCGAAGAGCTCTCCGAATTCGCCGCTAGCTCCACGGTCCTTCTCAGCTGCGAGTAGCAGCGCTCGCAGTACACAGAGCTTCGCAAGGCCCGAAGAGCCGGAGGGAAGTATCGCACACGCAAATGTGCCAGGACAGAGACGTGTTCTACGTTGTCCCCTCTCGTCGTGCAGTTTGTGCCTCTGCTGCTTCTGCTGTTAGGAATCGCTCCTTGAAAGACGAGCGAGAGCGTCCTTCCGGGTGCATTGCACTGAGTCGAGTGCTCGCTCGGGACTTTGCTCTCGGGGCCAAGGCAAGAGGGCGTGCTTGCCCGCAGAACTGAGAACACGCTGTTGGGCAGAGCTGCAACTGACCGCTCGAGTTCAGCTCTCGCCGGACGGCAGAAGGCGAAGAACGAAGCCGCTTGCGAGCGGCGCAGTGCAGCGAAGAGCTCTCCGAATTCGCCGCTAGCTCCACGGTCCTTCTCAGCTGCGAGTAGCAGCGCTCGCAGTACACAGAGCTTCGCAAGGCCCGAAGAGCCGGAGGGAAGTATGGCACACGCAAATGTGCCAGGACAGAGACGTGTTCTACGTTGTCCCCTCTCGTCGTGCAGTTTGTGCCTCTGCTGCTTCTGCTGTTAGGAATCGCTCCTTGAAAGACGAGCGAGAGCGTCCTTCCGGGTGCATTGCACTGAGTCGAGTGCTCGCTCGGGACTTTGCTCTCGGGGCCAAGGCAAGAGGGCGTGCTTGCCCGCAGAACTGAGAACACGCTGTTGGGCAGAGCTGCAACTGACCGCTGGAGTTCAGCTCTCGCCGGACGGCAGAAGGCGAAGAACGAAGCCGCTTGCGAGCGGCGCAGTGCAGCGAAGAGCTCTCCGAATTCGCCGCTAGCTCCACGGTCCTTCTCAGCTGCGAGTAGCAGCGCTCGCAGTACACAGAGCTTCGCAAGGCCCGAAGAGCCGGAGGGAAGTATGGCACACGCAAATGTGCCAGGACAGAGACGTGTTCTACGTTGTCCCCTCTCGTCGTGCAGTTTGTGCCTCTGCTGCTTCTGCTGTTAGGAATCGCTCCTTGAAAGACGAGCGAGAGCGTCCTTCCGGGTGCATTGCACTGAGTCGAGTGCTCGCTCGGGACTTTGCTCTCGGGGCCAAGGCAAGAGGGCGTGCTTGCCCGCAGAACTGAGAACACGCTGTTGGGCAGAGCTGCAACTGACCGCTGGAGTTCAGCTCTCGCCGGACGGCAGAAGGCGAAGAACGAAGCCGCTTGCGAGCGGCGCAGTGCAGCGAAGAGCTCTCCGAATTCGCCGCTAGCTCCACGGTCCTTCTCAGCTGCGAGTAGCAGCGCTCGCAGTACACAGAGCTTCGCAAGGCCCGAAGAGCCGGAGGGAAGTATCGCACACGCAAATGTGCCAGGACAGAGACGTGTTCTACGTTGTCCCTTCTCGTCGTGCAGTTTGTGCCTCTGCTGCTTCTGCTGTTAGGAATCGCTCCTTGAAAGACGAGCGAGAGCGTCCTTCCGGGTGCATTGCACTGAGTCGAGTGCTCGCTCGGGACTTTGCTCTCGGGGCCAAGGCAAGAGGGCGTGCTTGCCCGCAGAACTGAGAACACGCTGTTGGGCAGAGCTGCAACTGACCGCTGGAGTTCAGCTCTCGCCGGACGGCAGAAGGCGAAGAACGAAGCCGCTTGCGAGCGGCGCAGTGCAGCGAAGAGCTCTCCGAATTCGCCGCTAGCTCCACGGTCCTTCTCAGCTGCGAGTAGCAGCGCTCGCAGTACACAGAGCTTCGCAAGGCCCCAAGAGCCGGAGGGAAGTATCGCACACGCAAATGTGCCAGGACAGAGACGTGTTCTACGTTGTCCCCTCTCGTCGTGCAGTTTGTGCCTCTGCTGCTTCTGCTGTTAGGAATCGCTCCTTGAAAGACGAGCGAGAGCGTCCTTCCGGGTGCATTGCACTGAGTCGAGTGCTCGCTCGGGACTTTGCTCTCGGGGCCAAGGCAAGAGGGCGTGCTTGCCCGCAGAACTGAGAACACGCTGTTGGGCAGAGCTGCAACTGACCGCTCGAGTTCAGCTCTCGCCGGACGGCAGAAGGCGAAGAACGAAGCCGCTTGCGAGCGGCGCAGTGCAGCGAAGAGCTCTCCGAATTCGCCGCTAGCTCCACGGTCCTTCTCAGCTGCGAGTAGCAGCGCTCGCAGTACACAGAGCTTCGCAAGGCCCGAAGAGCCGGAGGGAAGTATCGCACACGCAAATGTGCCAGGAAAGAGACGTGTTCTACGTTGTCCCCTCTCGTCGTGCAGTTTGTGCCTCTGCTGCTTCTGCTGTTAGGAATCGCTCCTTGAAAGACGAGCGAGAGCGTCCTTCCGGGTGCATTGCACTGAGTCGAGTGCTCGCTCGGGACTTTGCACTCGGGGCCAAGGCAAGAGGGCGTGCTTGCCCGCAGAACTGAGAACACGCTGTTGGGCAGAGCTGCAACTGACCGCTCGAGTTCAGCTCTCGCCGGACGGCAGAAGGCGAAGAACGAAGCCGCTTGCGAGCGGCGCAGTGCAGCGAAGAGCTCTCCGAATTCGCCGCTAGCTCCACGGTCCTTCTCAGCTGCGAGTAGCAGCGCTCGCAGTACACGGAGCTTCGAAAGGCCCGAAGAGCCGGAGGGAAGTATCGCACACGCAAATGTGCCAGGACAGAGACGTGTTCTACGTTGTCCCCTCTCGTCGTGCAGTTTGTGCCTCTGCTGCTTCTGCTGTTAGGAATCGCTCCTTGAAAGACGAGCGAGAGCGTCCTTCCGGGTGCATTGCACTGAGTCGAGTGCTCGCTCGGGACTTTGCTCTCGGGGCCAAGGCAAGAGGGCGTGCTTGCCCGCAGAACTGAGAACACGCTGTTGGGCAGAGCTGCAACTGACCGCTCGAGTTCAGCTCTCGCCGGACGGCAGAAGGCGAAGAACGAAGCCGCTTGCGAGCGGCGCAGTGCAGCGAAGAGCTCTCCGAATTCGCCGCTAGCTCCACGGTCCTTCTCAGCTGCGAGTAGCAGCGCTCGCAGTACACAGAGCTTCGCAAGGCCCGAAGAGCCGGAGGGAAGTATCGCACACGCAAATGTGCCAGGACAGAGACGTGTTCTACGTTGTCCCCTCTCGTCGTGCAGTTTGTGCCTCTGCTGCTTCTGCTGTTAGGAATCGCTCCTTGAAAGGCGAGCGAGAGCGTCCTTCCGGGTGCATTGCACTGAGTCGAGTGCTCGCTCGGGACTTTGCTCTCGGGGCCAAGGCAAGAGGGCGTGCTTGCCCGCAGAACTGAGAACACGCTGTTGGGCAGAGCTTAAACTGACCGCTAGAGTTCAGCTCTCTCCGTACGGCAGAAGGCGAAGAACGAAGCCGCTTGCGAGCGGCGCAGTGCAGCGAAGAGCACACGAGTGAGTGCTCGCTAGGGTCTTTGCACTCGGAGCCAAGGCAAGAGGGCGTGCTTGCTCGCAGAACTGAGAACACGCTTTTGGGCAGAGCTTAAACTGACCGCTAGAGTTCAGCTCTCCCCGGACGGCAGAAGGCGAAGAACGAAGCCGCTTGCGAGCGGCGCAGTGCAGCGAAGAGCACACGAGTGAGTGCTCGCTAGTGACTATGCACTCGGAGCCAAGGCAACAGGGCGTGCTTGCCAGCTGAACTGAGAACACGCTGTTGGGCAGAGCTGAAACTAACCGCTGGAGTTCAGCTCCTTCCTACTGCTAAGGGCACTTGCGAAGGCAAGCGAGAGTCAACCACCTTCCTCTCCTAGTAGCCTGTAACGTGGTGCACACAAGCACGGCTCTTGTGCCGCTTCGTTCACCGCCCTCTCCCTCGCCCTCGCCTGGCGCCGCTTTCACTTCCCGGCGGCCAGAAGCCGCCGCAGGGGCGCCCCATAGCCAGCAGTGTGCCGGCAGCCAAGAGCTCGAGAACGCTGCTTCTGCCCAAGCCCGCCTAGGGCGTTCACCTTTGTTCTCAGAGCTCCGTGCAACAGTCTGCCTCTCTCGCACTTCGAACGGAAAACGAAAGCTTTTCGCCTACGCCCTTCACAGAGATCCGTTGCCAGGACGAGAATGACTTGTAGCCGGAGCTCGCCCCCGCCGCGAGGAAGCTGCTCTTAGCACCGCATTGCAGGGACACGTCTCGCTTCTTGACTACGTGCTTAGCGCTCTCCGAATTCGCTGCTAGCCCCACGGTCCTTCTCAGCTGCAACCAGCAGCGCTCGCAGTACATAGATCTTCGCAAGGACCGAAGACCCGGAGGGACATATCGCACACGAAAATGTGGCAGGACAGAGACGTGTTCTACATTGTCCCTTCTCGTCATCCACTTTGTGCTTCTGCTGCTTCTGCTGTTAGGAATCGCTCCTTGAAAGACGAGCGAGAGCGTCTTTCTGGGTGCATTGCACTGAGTGAGTGCTTGCTAGTGACTTTGCACTCGGAGCCAAGGCAAGAGGGCGTGCTTGCCAGCAGAACTGAGAACACGCTTTTGGGCAGAGCTGAAACTGACCGCTGCAGTTCAGCTCTCTCCGGACGGCAGAAGGCGAAGAACGAAGCCGCTTGCGAGCGGCGCAGTGCAGCGAAGAGCACACGAGCAGCCAAAGAGCTCCTTCACAATCGCTTTCACTTCTCAGTGCTCTTGCTGCTTGGAAAAGCAGCACACAGCGTTTTCACACCAGGGCAAAAGCTGGGGCAGACCCCGTCCTCACTCCTTCGCGGTGCTGTACTCCATGCAGCTAGAGCGAAGCGAGAAGGACGCGAGGAAGAAGAAAGCGTTCTTAAAGTAGCCCCCTGGCAGCAGCCCTGAAAGGGCGCATAACATACGGCATCTCGCTGCCCTCCGTTCTACATACTCGCGGCTCCCTCTGCCGACTCGCAAAAGTTGCTACCAGAGCAGAGGCGGCCAGATTGAAGAGGCAGTGCCTAGGTTCACCTTCTCCTTAGTAACTGCACGTAAGCCACGTCCAGCTCCTCGCTGCACTCTGGATTTCCCCTCTCCGCGGCACTTACCGTGGTGCTGTGTGCAACTCGGCGCCTAGAAGCGACCGCCAATGCTTTCCCAGCAGGCTGCAAGGGAACCAAGGAGCAGCACAAGCAGCAGTGCTTCAGCTTGCTCCTTCCGACTGCTAAGGGCACTTGGGAAGGCAAGCGAGAGTCAACCACCTTCCTCTCCTAGTAGCCTGTAACGTGGTGCACACAAGCACGGCTCTTGTGCCGCTTCGTTCACCGCCCTCTCCCTCGCCCTCGCCTGGCGCCGCTTTCACTTGCCGAAGGACAGAAGACGCTGCAGGGGTGCCCCGCCGCCAGCAGTGTGCCGGCAGCCAAGAGCACGAAAACGCTGCTTCTGCCCAAGCCCGCCTAGGCGCGTGCAACTTTGTTCTCAGAGCTCCGTGCAACAGTCTGCCTCTCTCGCACTTCGAACGGAAAACGAAAGCTTTTCGCCTACGCCCTTCACAGAGATCCGTTGCCAGGACGAGAATGACTTGTAGCCGGAGCTCGCCCCCGCCGCGAGGAAGCTGCTCTTAGCACCGCATTGCAGGGACACGTCTCGCTTCTTGACTTCGTGCTTAGCGCTCTCCGAATTCGCTGCTAGCCCCACGGTCCTTCTCAGCTGCAAGTAGCAGCGCTCGCAGTACATAGAGCTTCGCAAAGAACGAAGACCCGGAGGGAAGTATCGCACACGAAAATGTACGAGGACAGAGACGTGTTCTACTTTATCATTTCTCGTCATCCAGTTTGTACATCTGCTTCCTTTGCTGTTAGGAATCGCTCCTTGAAAGACAAGCGAGAGCGTCTTTCTGGGTGCACTGCACTGAGTGAGTGCTCGCTAGGGTCTTTGCACTCGGAGCCAAGGCAAGAGGGCGTGCTTGCTCGCAGAACTGAGAACACGCTTTTGGGCAGAGCTTAAACTGACCGCTAGAGTTCAGCTCTCCCCGGACGGCAGAAGGCGAAGAACGAAGCCGCTTGCGAGCGGCGCAGTGCAGCGAAGAGCACACGAGTGAGTGCTCGCTAGTGACTATGCACTCGGAGCCAAGGCAACAGGGCGTGCTTGCCAGCTGAACTGAGAACACGCTGTTGGGCAGAGCTGAAACTGACCGCTGGAGTTCAGCTCCTTCCGACTGCTAAGGGCACTTGCGAAGGCAAGCGAGAGTCAACCACCTTCCTCTCCTAGTAGCCTGTAACGTGGTGCACACAAGCACGGCTCTTGTGCCTCTTCGTTCACCGCCCTCTCCCTCGCCCTCGCCTGGCGCCGCTTTCACTTCCCGGCGGCCAGAAGCCGCCGCAGGGGCGCCCCATAGCCAGCAGTGTGCCGGCAGCCAAGAACTCGAGAACGCTGCTTCTGCCCAAGCCCGCCTAGGCGCGTGCACCTTTGTTCTCAGAGCTCCGTGCAACAGTCTGCCTCTCTCGCACTTCGAACGGAAAACGAAAGCTTTTCGCCTACGCCCTTCACAGAGATCCGTTGCCAGGACGAGAATGACTTGTGGCCGGAGCTCGCCCCCGCCGCGAGGAAGCTGCTCTTAGCACCGCATTGCAGGGACACGTCTCGCTTCTTGACTTCGTGCTTAGCGCTCTCCGAATTCGCTGCTAGCCCCACGGTCCTTCTCAGCTGCAAGTAGCAGCGCTCGCAGTACATAGAGCTTCGCAAAGAACGAAGACCCGGAGGGAAGTATCGCACACGAAAATGTACGAGGACAGAGACGTGTTCTACTTTATCATTTCTCGTCATCCAGTTTGTACATCTGCTTCCTTTGCTGTTAGGAATCGCTCCTTGAAAGACAAGCGAGAGCGTCTTTCTGGGTGCACTGCACTGAGTGAGTGCTCGCTAGGGTCTTGGCACTCGGAGCCAAGGCAAGAGGGCGTGCTTGCTCGCAGAACTGAGAACACGCTTTTGGGCAGAGCTTAAACTGACCGCTAGAGTTCAGCTCTCTCCGTACGGCAGAAGGCGAAGAACGAAGCCGCTTGCGAGCGGCGCAGTGCAGCGAAGAGCACACGAGTGAGTGCTCGCTAGGGTCTTTGCACTCGGAGCCAAGGCAAGAGGGCGTGCTTGCTCGCAGAACTGAGAACACGCTTTTGGGCAGAGCTTAAACTGACCGCTAGAGTTCAGCTCTCCCCGGACGGCAGAAGGCGAAGAACGAAGCCGCTTGCGAGCGGCGCAGTGCAGCGAAGAGCACACGAGTGAGTGCTCGCTAGTGACTATGCACTCGGAGCCAAGGCAACAGGGCGTGCTTGCCAGCTGAACTGAGAACACGCTGTTGGGCAGAGCTGAAACTAACCGCTGGAGTTCAGCTCCTTCCTACTGCTAAGGGCACTTGCGAAGGCAAGCGAGAGTCAACCACCTTCCTCTCCTAGTAGCCTGTAACGTGGTGCACACAAGCACGGCTCTTGTGCCGCTTCGTTCACCGCCCTCTCCCTCGCCCTCGCCTGGCGCCGCTTTCACTTCCCGGCGGCCAGAAGCCGCCGCAGGGGCGCCCCATAGCCAGCAGTGTGCCGGCAGCCAAGAGCTCGAGAACGCTGCTTCTGCCCAAGCCCGCCTAGGGCGTTCACCTTTGTTCTCAGAGCTCCGTGCAACAGTCTGCCTCTCTCGCACTTCGAACGGAAAACGAAAGCTTTTCGCCTACGCCCTTCACAGAGATCCGTTGCCAGGCCGAGAATGACTTGTAGCCGGAGCTCGCCCCCGCCGCGAGGAAGCTGCTCTTAGCACCGCATTGCAGGGACACGTCTCGCTTCTTGACTACGTGCTTAGCGCTCTCCGAATTCGCTGCTAGCCCCACGGTCCTTCTCAGCTGCAAGTAGCAGCGCTCGCAGTACATAGATCTTCGCAAGGACCGAAGACCCGGAGGGACATATCGCACACGAAAATGTGGCAGGACAGAGACGTGTTCTACATTGTCCCTTCTCGTCATCCACTTTGTGCTTCTGCTGCTTCTGCTGTTAGGAATCGCTCCTTGAAAGACGAGCGAGAGCGTCTTTCTGGGTGCATTGCACTGAGTGAGTGCTTGCTAGTGACTTTGCACTCGGAGCCAAGGCAAGAGGGCGTGCTTGCCCGCAGAACTGAGAACACGCTGTTGGGCAGAGCTGCAACGGACCGCTGGAGTTCAGCTCTCGCCGGACGGCAGAAGGCGAAGAACGAAGCCGCTTGCGAGCGGCGCAGTGCAGCGAAGAGCTCTCCGAATTCGCCGCTAGCTCCACGGTCCTTCTCAGCTGCGAGTAGCAGCGCTCGCAGTACACGGAGCTTCGCAAGGCCCGAAGAGCCGGAGGGAAGTATCGCACACGCAAATGTGCCAGGACAGAGACGTGTTCTACGTTGTCCCCTCTCGTCGTGCAGTTTGTGCCTCTGCTGCTTCTGCTGTTAGGAATCGCTCCTTGAAAGGCGAGCGAGAGCGTCCTTCCGGGTGCATTGCACTGAGTCGAGTGCTCGCTCGGGACTTTGCTCTCGGGGCCAAGGCAAGAGGGCGTGCTTGCCCGCAGAACTGAGAACACGCTGTTGGGCAGAGCTGCAACGGACCGCTCGAGTTCAGCTCTCGCCGGACGGCAGAAGGCGAAGAACGAAGCCGCTTGCGAGCGGCGCAGTGCAGCGAAGAGCTCTCCGAATTCGCCGCTAGCTCCACGGTCCTTCTCAGCTGCGAGTAGCAGCGCTCGCAGTACACGGAGCTTCGCAAGGCCCGAAGAGCCGGAGGGAAGTATCGCACACGCAAATGTGCCAGGACAGAGACGTGTTCTACGTTGTCCCCTCTCGTCGTGCAGTTCGTGCCTCTGCTGCTTCTGCTGTTAGGAATCGCTCCTTGAAAGGCGAGCGAGAGCGTCCTTCCGGGTGCATTGCACTGAGTCGAGTGCTCGCTCGGGACTTTGCTCTCGGGGCCAAGGCAAGAGGGCGTGCTTGCCCGCAGAACTGAGAACACGCTGTTGGGCAGAGCTGCAACGGACCGCTCGAGTTCAGCTCTCGCCGGACGGCAGAAGGCGAAGAACGAAGCCGCTTGCGAGCGGCGCAGTGCAGCGAAGAGCTCTCCGAATTCGCCGCTAGCTCCACGGTCCTTCTCAGCTGCGAGTAGCAGCGCTCGCAGTACACGGAGCTTCGCAAGGCCCGAAGAGCCGGAGGGAAGTATCGCACACGCAAATGTGCCAGGACAGAGACGTGTTCTACGTTGTCCCCTCTCGTCGTGCAGTTCGTGCCTCTGCTGCTTCTGCTGTTAGGAATCGCTCCTTGAAAGACGAGCGAGAGCGTCCTTCCGGGTGCATTGCACTGAGTCGAGTGCTCGCTCGGGACTTTGCTCTCGGGGCCAAGGCAAGAGGGCGTGCTTGCCCGCAGAACTGAGAACACGCTGTTGGGCAGAGCTGCAACTGACCGCTGGAGTTCAGCTCTCGCCGGACGGCAGAAGGCGAAGAACGAAGCCGCTTGCGAGCGGCGCAGTGCAGCGAAGAGCTCTCCGAATTCGCCGCTAGCTCCACGGTCCTTCTCAGCTGCGAGTAGCAGCGCTCGCAGTACACGGAGCTTCGCAAGGCCCGAAGAGCCGGAGGGAAGTATCGCACACGCAAATGTGCCAGGACAGAGACGTGTTCTACGGTGTCCCCTCTCGTCGTGCAGTTCGTGCCTCTGCTGCTTCTGCTGTTAGGAATCGCTCCTTGAAAGGCGAGCGAGAGCGTCCTTCCGGGTGCATTGCACTGAGTCGAGTGCTCGCTCGGGACTTTGCTCTCGGGGCCAAGGCAAGAGGGCGTGCTTGCCCGCAGAACTGAGAACACGCTGTTGGGCAGAGCTGCAACTGACCGCTCGAGTTCAGCTCTCGCCGGACGGCAGAAGGCGAAGAACGAAGCCGCTTGCGAGCGGCGCAGTGCAGCGAAGAGCTCTCCGAATTCGCCGCTAGCTCCACGGTCCTTCTCAGCTGCGAGTAGCAGCGCTCGCAGTACACGGAGCTTCGCAAGGCCCGAAGAGCCGGAGGGAAGTATCGCACACGCAAATGTGCCAGGACAGAGACGTGTTCTACGGTGTCCCCTCTCGTCGTGCAGTTCGTGCCTCTGCTGCTTCTGCTGTTAGGAATCGCTCCTTGAAAGGCGAGCGAGAGCGTCCTTCCGGGTGCATTGCACTGAGTCGAGTGCTCGCTCGGGACTTTGCTCTCGGGGCCAAGGCAAGAGGGCGTGCTTGCCCGCAGAACTGAGAACACGCTGTTGGGCAGAGCTGCAACTGACCGCTCGAGTTCAGCTCTCGCCGGACGGCAGAAGGCGAAGAACGAAGCCGCTTGCGAGCGGCGCAGTGCAGCGAAGAGCTCTCCGAATTCGCCGCTAGCTCCACGGTCCTTCTCAGCTGCGAGTAGCAGCGCTCGCAGTACACGGAGCTTCGCAAGGCCCGAAGAGCCGGAGGGAAGTATCGCACACGCAAATGTGCCAGGACAGAGACGTGTTCTACGGTGTCCCCTCTCGTCGTGCAGTTCGTGCCTCTGCTGCTTCTGCTGTTAGGAATCGCTCCTTGAAAGGCGAGCGAGAGCGTCCTTCCGGGTGCATTGCACTGAGTCGAGTGCTCGCTCGGGACTTTGCTCTCGGGGCCAAGGCAAGAGGGCGTGCTTGCCCGCAGAACTGAGAACACGCTGTTGGGCAGAGCTGCAACTGACCGCTCGAGTTCAGCTCTCGCCGGACGGCAGAAGGCGAAGAACGAAGCCGCTTGCGAGCGGCGCAGTGCAGCGAAGAGCTCTCCGAATTCGCCGCTAGCTCCACGGTCCTTCTCAGCTGCGAGTAGCAGCGCTCGCAGTACACGGAGCTTCGCAAGGCCCGAAGAGCCGGAGGGAAGTATCGCACACGCAAATGTGCCAGGACAGAGACGTGTTCTACGGTGTCCCCTCTCGTCGTGCAGTTCGTGCCTCTGCTGCTTCTGCTGTTAGGAATCGCTCCTTGAAAGGCGAGCGAGAGCGTCCTTCCGGGTGCATTGCACTGAGTCGAGTGCTCGCTCGGGACTTTGCTCTCGGGGCCAAGGCAAGAGGGCGTGCTTGCCCGCAGAACTGAGAACACGCTGTTGGGCAGAGCTGCAACTGACCGCTCGAGTTCAGCTCTCGCCGGACGGCAGAAGGCGAAGAACGAAGCCGCTTGCGAGCGGCGCAGTGCAGCGAAGAGCTCTCCGAATTCGCCGCTAGCTCCACGGTCCTTCTCAGCTGCGAGTAGCAGCGCTCGCAGTACACGGAGCTTCGCAAGGCCCGAAGAGCCGGAGGGAAGTATCGCACACGCAAATGTGCCAGGACAGAGACGTGTTCTACGTTGTCCCCTCTCGTCGTGCAGTTTGTGCCTCTGCTGCTTCTGCTGTTAGGAATCGCTCCTTGAAAGGCGAGCGAGAGCGTCCTTCCGGGTGCATTGCACTGAGTCGAGTGCTCGCTCGGGACTTTGCTCTCGGGGCCAAGGCAAGAGGGCGTGCTTGCCCGCAGAACTGAGAACACGCTGTTGGGCAGAGCTGCAACTGACCGCTCGAGTTCAGCTCTCGCCGGACGGCAGAAGGCGAAGAACGAAGCCGCTTGCGAGCGGCGCAGTGCAGCGAAGAGCTCTCCGAATTCGCCGCTAGCTCCACGGTCCTTCTCAGCTGCGAGTAGCAGCGCTCGCAGTACACGGAGCTTCGCAAGGCCCGAAGAGCCGGAGGGAAGTATCGCACACGCAAATGTGCCAGGACAGAGACGTGTTCTACGTTGTCCCCTCTCGTCGTGCAGTTCGTGCCTCTGCTGCTTCTGCTGTTAGGAATCGCTCCTTGAAAGACGAGCGAGAGCGTCCTTCCGGGTGCATTGCACTGAGTCGAGTGCTCGCTCGGGACTTTGCTCTCGGGGCCAAGGCAAGAGGGCGTGCTTGCCCGCAGAACTGAGAACACGCTGTTGGCCAGAGCTGCAACTGACCGCTCGAGTTCAGCTCTCGCCGGACGGCAGAAGGCGAAGAACGAAGCCGCTTGCGAGCGGCGCAGTGCAGCGAAGAGCTCTCCGAATTCGCCGCTAGCTCCACGGTCCTTCTCAGCTGCGAGTAGCAGCGCACGCAGTACACGGAGCTTCGCAAGGCCCGAAGAGCCGGAGGGAAGTATCGCACACGCAAATGTGCCAGGACAGAGACGTGTTCTACGGTGTCCCCTCTCGTCGTGCAGTTCGTGCCTCTGCTGCTTCTGCTGTTAGGAATCGCTCCTTGAAAGGCGAGCGAGAGCGTCCTTCCGGGTGCATTGCACTGAGTCGAGTGCTCGCTCGGGACTTTGCTCTCGGGGCCAAGGCAAGAGGGCGTGCTTGCCCGCAGAACTGAGAACACGCTGTTGGCCAGAGCTGCAACTGACCGCTCGAGTTCAGCTCTCGCCGGACGGCAGAAGGCGAAGAACGAAGCCGCTTGCGAGCGGCGCAGTGCAGCGAAGAGCTCTCCGAATTCGCCGCTAGCTCCACGGTCCTTCTCAGCTGCGAGTAGCAGCGCTCGCAGTACACGGAGCTTCGCAAGGCCCGAAGAGCCGGAGGGAAGTATCGCACACGCAAATGTGCCAGGACAGAGACGTGTTCTACGTTGTCCCCTCTCGTCGTGCAGTTTGTGCCTCTGCTGCTTCTGCTGTTAGGAATCGCTCCTTGAAAGACGAGCGAGAGCGTCCTTCCGGGTGCATTGCACTGAGTCGAGTGCTCGCTCGGGACTTTGCTCTCGGGGCCAAGGCAAGAGGGCGTGCTTGCCCGCAGAACTGAGAACACGCTGTTGGGCAGAGCTGCAACTGACCGCTCGAGTTCAGCTCTCGCCGGACGGCAGAAGGCGAAGAACGAAGCCGCTTGCGAGCGGCGCAGTGCAGCGAAGAGCTCTCCGAATTCGCCGCTAGCTCCACGGTCCTTCTCAGCTGCGAGTAGCAGCGCTCGCAGTACACAGAGCTTCGCAAGGCCCGAAGAGCCGGAGGGAAGTATCGCACACGCAAATGTGCCAGGACAGAGACGTGTTCTACGTTGTCCCCTCTCGTCGTGCAGTTTGTGCCTCTGCTGCTTCTGCTGTTAGGAATCGCTCCTTGAAAGGCGAGCGAGAGCGTCCTTCCGGGTGCATTGCACTGAGTCGAGTGCTCGCTCGGGACTTTGCTCTCGGGGCCAAGGCAAGAGGGCGTGCTTGCCCGCAGAACTGAGAACACGCTGTTGGGCAGAGCTGCAACGGACCGCTCGAGTTCAGCTCTCGCCGGACGGCAGAAGGCGAAGAACGAAGCCGCTTGCGAGCGGCGCAGTGCAGCGAAGAGCTCTCCGAATTCGCCGCTAGCTCCACGGTCCTTCTCAGCTGCGAGTAGCAGCGCTCGCAGTACACAGAGCTTCGCAAGGCCCGAAGAGCCGGAGGGAAGTATGGCACACGCAAATGTGCCAGGACAGAGACGTGTTCTACGTTGTCCCCTCTCGTCGTGCAGTTCGTGCCTCTGCTGCTTCTGCTGTTAGGAATCGCTCCTTGAAAGACGAGCGAGAGCGTCCTTCCGGGTGCATTGCACTGAGTCGAGTGCTCGCTCGGGACTTTGCTCTCGGGGCCAAGGCAAGAGGGCGTGCTTGCCCGCAGAACTGAGAACACGCTGTTGGGCAGAGCTGCAACTGACCGCTCGAGTTCAGCTCTCGCCGGACGGCAGAAGGCGAAGAACGAAGCCGCTTGCGAGCGGCGCAGTGCAGCGAAGAGCTCTCCGAATTCGCCGCTAGCTCCACGGTCCTTCTCAGCTGCGAGTAGCAGCGCTCGCAGTACACGGAGCTTCGCAAGGCCCGAAGAGCCGGAGGGAAGTATCGCACACGCAAATGTGCCAGGACAGAGACGTGTTCTACGTTGTCCCCTCTCGTCGTGCAGTTCGTGCCTCTGCTGCTTCTGCTGTTAGGAATCGCTCCTTGAAAGGCGAGCGAGAGCGTCCTTCCGGGTGCATTGCACTGAGTCGAGTGCTCGCTCGGGACTTTGCTCTCGGGGCCAAGGCAAGAGGGCGTGCTTGCCCGCAGAACTGAGAACACGCTGTTGGGCAGAGCTGCAACTGACCGCTCGAGTTCAGCTCTCGCCGGACGGCAGAAGGCGAAGAACGAAGCCGCTT
Source organism: Sturnus vulgaris (assembly GCF_052056855.1). Lineage (NCBI taxonomy): Eukaryota > Metazoa > Chordata > Aves > Passeriformes > Sturnidae > Sturnus > Sturnus vulgaris. The sequence goes on along the minus strand of NW_028276660.1, from coordinate 49,735 downwards.
GCGAGCGGCGCAGTGCAGCGAAGAGCTCTCCGAATTCGCCGCTAGCTCCACGGTCCTTCTCAGCTGCGAGTAGCAGCGCTCGCAGTACACGGAGCTTCGCAAGGCCCGAAGAGCCGGAGGGAAGTATCGCACACGCAAATGTGCCAGGACAGAGACGTGTTCTACGGTGTCCCCTCTCGTCGTGCAGTTCGTGCCTCTGCTGCTTCTGCTGTTAGGAATCGCTCCTTGAAAGGCGAGCGAGAGCGTCCTTCCGGGTGCATTGCACTGAGTCGAGTGCTCGCTCGGGACTTTGCTCTCGGGGCCAAGGCAAGAGGGCGTGCTTGCCCGCAGAACTGAGAACACGCTGTTGGGCAGAGCTGCAACGGACCGCTGGAGTTCAGCTCTCGCCGGACGGCAGAAGGCGAAGAACGAAGCCGCTTGCGAGCGGCGCAGTGCAGCGAAGAGCTCTCCGAATTCGCCGCTAGCTCCACGGTCCTTCTCAGCTGCGAGTAGCAGCGCTCGCAGTACACGGAGCTTCGCAAGGCCCGAAGAGCCGGAGGGAAGTATCGCACACGCAAATGTGCCAGGACAGAGACGTGTTCTACGTTGTCCCCTCTCGTCGTGCAGTTCGTGCCTCTGCTGCTTCTGCTGTTAGGAATCGCTCCTTGAAAGGCGAGCGAGAGCGTCCTTCCGGGTGCATTGCACTGAGTCGAGTGCTCGCTCGGGACTTTGCTCTCGGGGCCAAGGCAAGAGGGCGTGCTTGCCCGCAGAACTGAGAACACGCTGTTGGGCAGAGCTGCAACTGACCGCTCGAGTTCAGCTCTCGCCGGACGGCAGAAGGCGAAGAACGAAGCCGCTTGCGAGCGGCGCAGTGCAGCGAAGAGCTCTCCGAATTCGCCGCTAGCTCCACGGTCCTTCTCAGCTGCGAGTAGCAGCGCTCGCAGTACACGGAGCTTCGCAAGGCCCGAAGAGCCGGAGGGAAGTATCGCACACGCAAATGTGCCAAGACAGAGACGTGTTCTACGTTGTCCCCTCTCGTCGTGCAGTTCGTGCCTCTGCTGCTTCTGCTGTTAGGAATCGCTCCTTGAAAGGCGAGCGAGAGCGTCCTTCCGGGTGCATTGCACTGAGTCGAGTGCTCGCTCGGGACTTTGCTCTCGGGGCCAAGGCAAGAGGGCGTGCTTGCCCGCAGAACTGAGAACACGCTGTTGGGCAGAGCTGCAACTGACCGCTGGAGTTCAGCTCTCGCCGGACGGCAGAAGGCGAAGAACGAAGCCGCTTGCGAGCGGCGCAGTGCAGCGAAGAGCTCTCCGAATTCGCCGCTAGCTCCACGGTCCTTCTCAGCTGCGAGTAGCAGCGCTCGCAGTACACGGAGCTTCGCAAGGCCCGAAGAGCCGGAGGGAAGTATCGCACACGCAAATGTGCCAGGACAGAGACGTGTTCTACGGTGTCCCCTCTCGTCGTGCAGTTCGTGCCTCTGCTGCTTCTGCTGTTAGGAATCGCTCCTTGAAAGGCGAGCGAGAGCGTCCTTCCGGGTGCATTGCACTGAGTCGAGTGCTCGCTCGGGACTTTGCTCTCGGGGCCAAGGCAAGAGGGCGTGCTTGCCCGCAGAACTGAGAACACGCTGTTGGGCAGAGCTGCAACTGACCGCTCGAGTTCAGCTCTCGCCGGACGGCAGAAGGCGAAGAACGAAGCCGCTTGCGAGCGGCGCAGTGCAGCGAAGAGCTCTCCGAATTCGCCGCTAGCTCCACGGTCCTTCTCAGCTGCGAGTAGCAGCGCTCGCAGTACACGGAGCTTCGCAAGGCCCGAAGAGCCGGAGGGAAGTATCGCACACGCAAATGTGCCAGGACAGAGACGTGTTCTACGGTGTCCCCTCTCGTCGTGCAGTTCGTGCCTCTGCTGCTTCTGCTGTTAGGAATCGCTCCTTGAAAGGCGAGCGAGAGCGTCCTTCCGGGTGCATTGCACTGAGTCGAGTGCTCGCTCGGGACTTTGCTCTCGGGGCCAAGGCAAGAGGGCGTGCTTGCCCGCAGAACTGAGAACACGCTGTTGGGCAGAGCTGCAACTGACCGCTCGAGTTCAGCTCTCGCCGGACGGCAGAAGGCGAAGAACGAAGCCGCTTGCGAGCGGCGCAGTGCAGCGAAGAGCTCTCCGAATTCGCCGCTAGCTCCACGGTCCTTCTCAGCTGCGAGTAGCAGCGCTCGCAGTACACGGAGCTTCGCAAGGCCCGAAGAGCCGGAGGGAAGTATCGCACACGCAAATGTGCCAGGACAGAGACGTGTTCTACGGTGTCCCCTCTCGTCGTGCAGTTCGTGCCTCTGCTGCTTCTGCTGTTAGGAATCGCTCCTTGAAAGGCGAGCGAGAGCGTCCTTCCGGGTGCATTGCACTGAGTCGAGTGCTCGCTCGGGACTTTGCTCTCGGGGCCAAGGCAAGAGGGCGTGCTTGCCCGCAGAACTGAGAACACGCTGTTGGGCAGAGCTGCAACTGACCGCTCGAGTTCAGCTCTCGCCGGACGGCAGAAGGCGAAGAACGAAGCCGCTTGCGAGCGGCGCAGTGCAGCGAAGAGCTCTCCGAATTCGCCGCTAGCTCCACGGTCCTTCTCAGCTGCGAGTAGCAGCGCTCGCAGTACACGGAGCTTCGCAAGGCCCGAAGAGCCGGAGGGAAGTATCGCACACGCAAATGTGCCAGGACAGAGACGTGTTCTACGTTGTCCCCTCTCGTCGTGCAGTTTGTGCCTCTGCTGCTTCTGCTGTTAGGAATCGCTCCTTGAAAGACGAGCGAGAGCGTCCTTCCGGGTGCATTGCACTGAGTCGAGTGCTCGCTCGGGACTTTGCTCTCGGGGCCAAGGCAAGAGGGCGTGCTTGCCCGCAGAACTGAGAACACGCTGTTGGGCAGAGCTGCAACTGACCGCTCGAGTTCAGCTCTCGCCGGACGGCAGAAGGCGAAGAACGAAGCCGCTTGCGAGCGGCGCAGTGCAGCGAAGAGCTCTCCGAATTCGCCGCTAGCTCCACGGTCCTTCTCAGCTGCGAGTAGCAGCGCTCGCAGTACACGGAGCTTCGCAAGGCCCGAAGAGCCGGAGGGAAGTATCGCACACGCAAATGTGCCAGGACAGAGACGTGTTCTACGGTGTCCCCTCTCGTCGTGCAGTTCGTGCCTCTGCTGCTTCTGCTGTTAGGAATCGCTCCTTGAAAGGCGAGCGAGAGCGTCCTTCCGGGTGCATTGCACTGAGTCGAGTGCTCGCTCGGGACTTTGCTCTCGGGGCCAAGGCAAGAGGGCGTGCTTGCCCGCAGAACTGAGAACACGCTGTTGGGCAGAGCTGCAACTGACCGCTGGAGTTCAGCTCTCGCCGGACGGCAGAAGGCGAAGAACGAAGCCGCTTGCGAGCGGCGCAGTGCAGCGAAGAGCTCTCCGAATTCGCCGCTAGCTCCACGGTCCTTCTCAGCTGCGAGTAGCAGCGCTCGCAGTACACGGAGCTTCGCAAGGCCCGAAGAGCCGGAGGGAAGTATCGCACACGCAAATGTGCCAGGAAAGAGACGTGTTCTACGTTGTCCCCTCTCGTCGTGCAGTTCGTGCCTCTGCTGCTTCTGCTGTTAGGAATCGCTCCTTGAAAGACGAGCGAGAGCGTCCTTCCGGGTGCATTGCACTGAGTCGAGTGCTCGCTCGGGACTTTGCTCTCGGGGCCAAGGCAAGAGGGCGTGCTTGCCCGCAGAACTGAGAACACGCTGTTGGGCAGAGCTGCAACTGACCGCTGGAGTTCAGCTCTCGCCGGACGGCAGAAGGCGAAGAACGAAGCCGCTTGCGAGCGGCGCAGTGCAGCGAAGAGCTCTCCGAATTCGCCGCTAGCTCCACGGTCCTTCTCAGCTGCGAGTAGCAGCGCTCGCAGTACACAGAGCTTCGCAAGGCCCGAAGAGCCGGAGGGAAGTATGGCACACGCAAATGTGCCAGGACAGAGACGTGTTCTACGTTGTCCCCTCTCGTCGTGCAGTTTGTGCCTCTGCTGCTTCTGCTGTTAGGAATCGCTCCTTGAAAGACGAGCGAGAGCGTCCTTCCGGGTGCATTGCACTGAGTCGAGTGCTCGCTCGGGACTTTGCTCTCGGGGCCAAGGCAAGAGGGCGTGCTTGCCCGCAGAACTGAGAACACGCTGTTGGGCAGAGCTGCAACTGACCGCTGGAGTTCAGCTCTCGCCGGACGGCAGAAGGCGAAGAACGAAGCCGCTTGCGAGCGGCGCAGTGCAGCGAAGAGCTCTCCGAATTCGCCGCTAGCTCCACGGTCCTTCTCAGCTGCGAGTAGCAGCGCTCGCAGTACACAGAGCTTCGCAAGGCCCGAAGAGCCGGAGGGAAGTATGGCACACGCAAATGTGCCAGGACAGAGACGTGTTCTACGTTGTCCCCTCTCGTCGTGCAGTTTGTGCCTCTGCTGCTTCTGCTGTTAGGAATCGCTCCTTGAAAGACGAGCGAGAGCGTCCTTCCGGGTGCATTGCACTGAGTCGAGTGCTCGCTCGGGACTTTGCTCTCGGGGCCAAGGCAAGAGGGCGTGCTTGCCCGCAGAACTGAGAACACGCTGTTGGGCAGAGCTGCACTGACCGCTCGAGTTCAGCTCTCGCCGGACGGCAGAAGGCGAAGAACGAAGCCGCTTGCGAGCGGCGCAGTGCAGCGAAGAGCTCTCCGAATTCGCCGCTAGCTCCACGGTCCTTCTCAGCTGCGAGTAGCAGCGCTCGCAGTACACGGAGCTTCGCAAGGCCCGAAGAGCCGGAGGGAAGTATCGCACACGCAAATGTGCCAGGACAGAGACGTGTTCTACGGTGTCCCCTCTCGTCGTGCAGTTCGTGCCTCTGCTGCTTCTGCTGTTAGGAATCGCTCCTTGAAAGACGAGCGAGAGCGTCCTTCCGGGTGCATTGCACTGAGTCGAGTGCTCGCTCGGGACTTTGCACTCGGGGCCAAGGCAAGAGGGCGTGCTTGCCCGCAGAACTGAGAACACGCTGTTGGGCAGAGCTGCAACTGACCGCTCGAGTTCAGCTCTCGCCGGACGGCAGAAGGCGAAGAACGAAGCCGCTTGCGAGCGGCGCAGTGCAGCGAAGAGCTCTCCGAATTCGCCGCTAGCTCCACGGTCCTTCTCAGCTGCGAGTAGCAGCGCTCGCAGTACACAGAGCTTCGCCAGGCCCGAAGAGCCGGAGGGAAGTATCGCACACGCAAATGTGCCAGGACAGAGACGTGTTCTACGTTGTCCCCTCTCGTCGTGCAGTTTGTGCCTCTGCTGCTTCTGCTGTTAGGAATCGCTCCTTGAAAGACGAGCGAGAGCGTCCTTCCGGGTGCATTGCACTGAGTCGAGTGCTCGCTCGGGACTTTGCTCTCGGGGCCAAGGCAAGAGGGCGTGCTTGCCCGCAGAACTGAGAACACGCTGTTGGGCAGAGCTGCAACTGACCGCTCGAGTTCAGCTCTCGCCGGACGGCAGAAGGCGAAGAACGAAGCCGCTTGCGAGCGGCGCAGTGCAGCGAAGAGCTCTCCGAATTCGCCGCTAGCTCCACGGTCCTTCTCAGCTGCGAGTAGCAGCGCTCGCAGTACACGGAGCTTCGCAAGGCCCGAAGAGCCGGAGGGAAGTATCGCACACGCAAATGTGCCAGGACAGAGACGTGTTCTACGTTGTCCCCTCTCGTCGTGCAGTTTGTGCCTCTGCTGCTTCTGCTGTTAGGAATCGCTCCTTGAAAGACGAGCGAGAGCGTCCTTCCGGGTGCATTGCACTGAGTCGAGTGCTCGCTCGGGACTTTGCTCTCGGGGCCAAGGCAAGAGGGCGTGCTTGCCCGCAGAACTGAGAACACGCTGTCGGGCAGAGCTGCAACTGACCGCTGGAGTTCAGCTCTCGCCGGACGGCAGAAGGCGAAGAACGAAGCCGCTTGCGAGCGGCGCAGTGCAGCGAAGAGCTCTCCGAATTCGCCGCTAGCTCCACGGTCCTTCTCAGCTGCGAGTAGCAGCGCTCGCAGTACACGGAGCTTCGCAAGGCCCGAAGAGCCGGAGGGAAGTATCGCACACGCAAATGTGCCAGGACAGAGACGTGTTCTACGGTGTCCCCTCTCGTCGTGCAGTTTGTGCCTCTGCTGCTTCTGCTGTTAGGAATCGCTCCTTGAAAGACGAGCGAGAGCGTCCTTCCGGGTGCATTGCACTGAGTCGAGTGCTCGCTCGGGACTTTGCTCTCGGGGCCAAGGCAAGAGGGCGTGCTTGCCCGCAGAACTGAGAACACGCTGTCGGGCAGAGCTGCAACTGACCGCTGGAGTTCAGCTCTCGCCGGACGGCAGAAGGCGAAGAACGAAGCCGCTTGCGAGCGGCGCAGTGCAGCGAAGAGCTCTCCGAATTCGCCGCTAGCTCCACGGTCCTTCTCAGCTGCGAGTAGCAGCGCTCGCAGTACACGGAGCTTCGCAAGGCCCGAAGAGCCGGAGGGAAGTATCGCACACGCAAATGTGCCAGGACAGAGACGTGTTCTACGGTGTCCCCTCTCGTCGTGCAGTTTGTGCCTCTGCTGCTTCTGCTGTTAGGAATCGCTCCTTGAAAGACGAGCGAGAGCGTCCTTCCGGGTGCATTGCACTGAGTCGAGTGCTCGCTCGGGACTTTGCTCTCGGGGCCAAGGCAAGAGGGCGTGCTTGCCCGCAGAACTGAGAACACGCTGTTGGGCAGAGCTGCAACTGACCGCTCGAGTTCAGCTCTCGCCGGACGGCAGAAGGCGAAGAACGAAGCCGCTTGCGAGCGGCGCAGTGCAGCGAAGAGCTCTCCGAATTCGCCGCTAGCTCCACGGTCCTTCTCAGCTGCGAGTAGCAGCGCTCGCAGTACACGGAGCTTCGCAAGGCCCGAAGAGCCGGAGGGAAGTATCGCACACGCAAATGTGCCAGGACAGAGACGTGTTCTACGGTGTCCCCTCTCGTCGTGCAGTTTGTGCCTCTGCTGCTTCTGCTGTTAGGAATCGCTCCTTGAAAGACGAGCGAGAGCGTCCTTCCGGGTGCATTGCACTGAGTCGAGTGCTCGCTCGGGACTTTGCTCTCGGGGCCAAGGCAAGAGGGCGTGCTTGCCCGCAGAACTGAGAACACGCTGTTGGGCAGAGCTGCAACTGACCGCTCGAGTTCAGCTCTCGCCGGACGGCAGAAGGCGAAGAACGAAGCCGCTTGCGAGCGGCGCAGTGCAGCGAAGAGCTCTCCGAATTCGCCGCTAGCTCCACGGTCCTTCTCAGCTGCGAGTAGCAGCGCTCGCAGTACACGGAGCTTCGCAAGGCCCGAAGAGCCGGAGGGAAGTATCGCACACGCAAATGTGCCAGGACAGAGACGTGTTCTACGTTGTCCCCTCTCGTCGTGCAGTTTGTGCCTCTGCTGCTTCTGCTGTTAGGAATCGCTCCTTGAAAGACGAGCGAGAGCGTCCTTCCGGGTGCATTGCACTGAGTCGAGTGCTCGCTCGGGACTTTGCTCTCGGGGCCAAGGCAAGAGGGCGTGCTTGCCCGCAGAACTGAGAACACGCTGTTGGGCAGAGCTGCAACTGACCGCTCGAGTTCAGCTCTCGCCGGACGGCAGAAGGCGAAGAACGAAGCCGCTTGCGAGCGGCGCAGTGCAGCGAAGAGCTCTCCGAATTCGCCGCTAGCTCCACGGTCCTTCTCAGCTGCGAGTAGCAGCGCTCGCAGTACACGGAGCTTCGCAAGGCCCGAAGAGCCGGAGGGAAGTATCGCACACGCAAATGTGCCAGGAAAGAGACGTGTTCTACGTTGTCCCCTCTCGTCGTGCAGTTCGTGCCTCTGCTGCTTCTGCTGTTAGGAATCGCTCCTTGAAAGACGAGCGAGAGCGTCCTTCCGGGTGCATTGCACTGAGTCGAGTGCTCGCTCGGGACTTTGCTCTCGGGGCCAAGGCAAGAGGGCGTGCTTGCCCGCAGAACTGAGAACACGCTGTTGGGCAGAGCTGCAACTGACCGCTCGAGTTCAGCTCTCGCCGGACGGCAGAAGGCGAAGAACGAAGCCGCTTGCGAGCGGCGCAGTGCAGCGAAGAGCTCTCCGAATTCGCCGCTAGCTCCACGGTCCTTCTCAGCTGCGAGTAGCAGCGCTCGCAGTACACAGAGCTTCGCAAGGCCCGAAGAGCCGGAGGGAAGTATGGCACACGCAAATGTGCCAGGACAGAGACGTGTTCTACGTTGTCCCCTCTCGTCGTGCAGTTTGTGCCTCTGCTGCTTCTGCTGTTAGGAATCGCTCCTTGAAAGACGAGCGAGAGCGTCCTTCCGGGTGCATTGCACTGAGTCGAGTGCTCGCTCGGGACTTTGCTCTCGGGGCCAAGGCAAGAGGGCGTGCTTGCCCGCAGAACTGAGAACACGCTGTTGGGCAGAGCTGCAACTGACCGCTCGAGTTCAGCTCTCGCCGGACGGCAGAAGGCGAAGAACGAAGCCGCTTGCGAGCGGCGCAGTGCAGCGAAGAGCTCTCCGAATTCGCCGCTAGCTCCACGGTCCTTCTCAGCTGCGAGTAGCAGCGCTCGCAGTACACGGAGCTTCGCAAGGCCCGAAGAGCCGGAGGGAAGTATCGCACACGCAAATGTGCCAGGACAGAGACGTGTTCTACGTTGTCCCCTCTCGTCGTGCAGTTTGTGCCTCTGCTGCTTCTGCTGTTAGGAATCGCTCCTTGAAAGACGAGCGAGAGCGTCCTTCCGGGTGCATTGCACTGAGTCGAGTGCTCGCTCGGGACTTTGCTCTCGGGGCCAAGGCAAGAGGGCGTGCTTGCCCGCAGAACTGAGAACACGCTGTTGGGCAGAGCTGCAACTGACCGCTCGAGTTCAGCTCTCGCCGGACGGCAGAAGGCGAAGAACGAAGCCGCTTGCGAGCGGCGCAGTGCAGCGAAGAGCTCTCCGAATTCGCCGCTAGCTCCACGGTCCTTCTCAGCTGCGAGTAGCAGCGCTCGCAGTACACGGAGCTTCGCAAGGCCCGAAGAGCCGGAGGGAAGTATCGCACACGCAAATGTGCCAGGAAAGAGACGTGTTCTACGTTGTCCCCTCTCGTCGTGCAGTTCGTGCCTCTGCTGCTTCTGCTGTTAGGAATCGCTCCTTGAAAGACGAGCGAGAGCGTCCTTCCGGGTGCATTGCACTGAGTCGAGTGCTCGCTCGGGACTTTGCTCTCGGGGCCAAGGCAAGAGGGCGTGCTTGCCCGCAGAACTGAGAACACGCTGTTGGGCAGAGCTGCAACTGACCGCTCGAGTTCAGCTCTCGCCGGACGGCAGAAGGCGAAGAACGAAGCCGCTTGCGAGCGGCGCAGTGCAGCGAAGAGCTCTCCGAATTCGCCGCTAGCTCCACGGTCCTTCTCAGCTGCGAGTAGCAGCGCTCGCAGTACACAGAGCTTCGCAAGGCCCGAAGAGCCGGAGGGAAGTATCGCACACGCAAATGTGCCAGGACAGAGACGTGTTCTACGTTGTCCCCTCTCGTCGTGCAGTTCGTGCCTCTGCTGCTTCTGCTGTTAGGAATCGCTCCTTGAAAGACGAGCGAGAGCGTCCTTCCGGGTGCATTGCACTGAGTCGAGTGCTCGCTCGGGACTTTGCTCTCGGGGCCAAGGCAAGAGGGCGTGCTTGCCCGCAGAACTGAGAACACGCTGTTGGGCAGAGCTGCAACTGACCGCTCGAGTTCAGCTCTCGCCGGACGGCAGAAGGCGAAGAACGAAGCCGCTTGCGAGCGGCGCAGTGCAGCGAAGAGCTCTCCGAATTCGCCGCTAGCTCCACGGTCCTTCTCAGCTGCGAGTAGCAGCGCTCGCAGTACACGGAGCTTCGCAAGGCCCGAAGAGCCGGAGGGAAGTATCGCACACGCAAATGTGCCAGGACAGAGACGTGTTCTACGTTGTCCCCTCTCGTCGTGCAGTTCGTGCCTCTGCTGCTTCTGCTGTTAGGAATCGCTCCTTGAAAGACGAGCGAGAGCGTCCTTCCGGGTGCATTGCACTGAGTCGAGTGCTCGCTCGGGACTTTGCTCTCGGGGCCAAGGCAAGAGGGCGTGCTTGCCCGCAGAACTGAGAACACGCTGTTGGGCAGAGCTGCAACGGACCGCTCGAGTTCAGCTCTCGCCGGACGGCAGAAGGCGAAGAACGAAGCCGCTTGCGAGCGGCGCAGTGCAGCGAAGAGCTCTCCGAATTCGCCGCTAGCTCCACGGTCCTTCTCAGCTGCGAGTAGCAGCGCTCGCAGTACACGGAGCTTCGCAAGGCCCGAAGAGCCGGAGGGAAGTATCGCACACGCAAATGTGCCAGGACAGAGACGTGTTCTACGTTGTCCCCTCTCGTCGTGCAGTTCGTGCCTCTGCTGCTTCTGCTGTTAGGAATCGCTCCTTGAAAGGCGAGCGAGAGCGTCCTTCCAGGTGCATTGCACTGAGTCGAGTGCTCGCTCGGGACTTTGCTCTCGGGGCCAAGGCAAGAGGGCGTGCTTGCCCGCAGAACTGAGAACACGCTGTTGGGCAGAGCTGCAACGGACCGCTCGAGTTCAGCTCTCGCCGGACGGCAGAAGGCGAAGAACGAAGCCGCTTGCGAGCGGCGCAGTGCAGCGAAGAGCTCTCCGAATTCGCCGCTAGCTCCACGGTCCTTCTCAGCTGCGAGTAGCAGCGCTCGCAGTACACGGAGCTTCGCAAGGCCCGAAGAGCCGGAGGGAAGTATCGCACACGCAAATGTGCCAGGACAGAGACGTGTTCTACGTTGTCCCCTCTCGTCGTGCAGTTCGTGCCTCTGCTGCTTCTGCTGTTAGGAATCGCTCCTTGAAAGGCGAGCGAGAGCGTCCTTCCGGGTGCATTGCACTGAGTCGAGTGCTCGCTCGGGACTTTGCTCTCGGGGCCAAGGCAAGAGGGCGTGCTTGCCCGCAGAACTGAGAACACGCTGTTGGGCAGAGCTGCAACGGACCGCTCGAGTTCAGCTCTCGCCGGACGGCAGAAGGCGAAGAACGAAGCCGCTTGCGAGCGGCGCAGTGCAGCGAAGAGCTCTCCGAATTCGCCGCTAGCTCCACGGTCCTTCTCAGCTGCGAGTAGCAGCGCTCGCAGTACACGGAGCTTCGCAAGGCCCGAAGAGCCGGAGGGAAGTATCGCACACGCAAATGTGCCAGGACAGAGACGTGTTCTACGTTGTCCCCTCTCGTCGTGCAGTTCGTGCCTCTGCTGCTTCTGCTGTTAGGAATCGCTCCTTGAAAGGCGAGCGAGAGCGTCCTTCCGGGTGCATTGCACTGAGTCGAGTGCTCGCTCGGGACTTTGCTCTCGGGGCCAAGGCAAGAGGGCGTGCTTGCCCGCAGAACTGAGAACACGCTGTTGGGCAGAGCTGCAACGGACCGCTCGAGTTCAGCTCTCGCCGGACGGCAGAAGGCGAAGAACGAAGCCGCTTGCGAGCGGCGCAGTGCAGCGAAGAGCTCTCCGAATTCGCCGCTAGCTCCACGGTCCTTCTCAGCTGCGAGTAGCAGCGCTCGCAGTACACGGAGCTTCGCAAGGCCCGAAGAGCCGGAGGGAAGTATCGCACACGCAAATGTGCCAGGACAGAGACGTGTTCTACGTTGTCCCCTCTCGTCGTGCAGTTCGTGCCTCTGCTGCTTCTGCTGTTAGGAATCGCTCCTTGAAAGGCGAGCGAGAGCGTCCTTCCGGGTGCATTGCACTGAGTCGAGTGCTCGCTCGGGACTTTGCTCTCGGGGCCAAGGCAAGAGGGCGTGCTTGCCCGCAGAACTGAGAACACGCTGTTGGGCAGAGCTGCAACGGACCGCTCGAGTTCAGCTCTCGCCGGACGGCAGAAGGCGAAGAACGAAGCCGCTTGCGAGCGGCGCAGTGCAGCGAAGAGCTCTCCGAATTCGCCGCTAGCTCCACGGTCCTTCTCAGCTGCGAGTAGCAGCGCTCGCAGTACACGGAGCTTCGCAAGGCCCGAAGAGCCGGAGGGAAGTATCGCACACGCAAATGTGCCAGGACAGAGACGTGTTCTACGGTGTCCCCTCTCGTCGTGCAGTTCGTGCCTCTGCTGCTTCTGCTGTTAGGAATCGCTCCTTGAAAGGCGAGCGAGAGCGTCCTTCCGGGTGCATTGCACTGAGTCGAGTGCTCGCTCGGGACTTTGCTCTCGGGGCCAAGGCAAGAGGGCGTGCTTGCCCGCAGAACTGAGAACACGCTGTTGGGCAGAGCTGCAACTGACCGCTCGAGTTCAGCTCTCGCCGGACGGCAGAAGGCGAAGAACGAAGCCGCTTGCGAGCGGCGCAGTGCAGCGAAGAGCTCTCCGAATTCGCCGCTAGCTCCACGGTCCTTCTCAGCTGCGAGTAGCAGCGCTCGCAGTACACGGAGCTTCGCAAGGCCCGAAGAGCCGGAGGGAAGTATCGCACACGCAAATGTGCCAGGACAGAGACGTGTTCTACGTTGTCCCCTCTCGTCGTGCAGTTCGTGCCTCTGCTGCTTCTGCTGTTAGGAATCGCTCCTTGAAAGACGAGCGAGAGCGTCCTTCCGGGTGCATTGCACTGAGTCGAGTGCTCGCTCGGGACTTTGCTCTCGGGGCCAAGGCAAGAGGGCGTGCTTGCCCGCAGAACTGAGAACACGCTGTTGGGCAGAGCTGCAACTGACCGCTCGAGTTCAGCTCTCGCCGGACGGCAGAAGGCGAAGAACGAAGCCGCTTGCGAGCGGCGCAGTGCAGCGAAGAGCTCTCCGAATTCGCCGCTAGCTCCACGGTCCTTCTCAGCTGCGAGTAGCAGCGCTCGCAGTACACGGAGCTTCGCAAGGCCCGAAGAGCCGGAGGGAAGTATCGCACACGCAAATGTGCCAGGACAGAGACGTGTTCTACGTTGTCCCCTCTCGTCGTGCAGTTCGTGCCTCTGCTGCTTCTGCTGTTAGGAATCGCTCCTTGAAAGACGAGCGAGAGCGTCCTTCCGGGTGCATTGCACTGAGTCGAGTGCTCGCTCGGGACTTTGCTCTCGGGGCCAAGGCAAGAGGGCGTGCTTGCCCGCAGAACTGAGAACACGCTGTTGGGCAGAGCTGCAACGGACCGCTCGAGTTCAGCTCTCGCCGGACGGCAGAAGGCGAAGAACGAAGCCGCTTGCGAGCGGCGCAGTGCAGCGAAGAGCTCTCCGAATTCGCCGCTAGCTCCACGGTCCCTTCTCAGCTGCGAGTAGCAGCGCTCGCAGTACACGGAGCTTCGCAAGGCCCGAAGAGCCGGAGGGAAGTATCGCACACGCAAATGTGCCAGGACAGAGACGTGTTCTACGTTGTCCCCTCTCGTCGTGCAGTTCGTGCCTCTGCTGCTTCTGCTGTTAGGAATCGCTCCTTGAAAGACGAGCGAGAGCGTCCTTCCGGGTGCATTGCACTGAGTCGAGTGCTCGCTCGGGACTTTGCTCTCGGGGCCAAGGCAAGAGGGCGTGCTTGCCCGCAGAACTGAGAACACGCTGTTGGGCAGAGCTGCAACGGACCGCTCGAGTTCAGCTCTCGCCGGACGGCAGAAGGCGAAGAACGAAGCCGCTTGCGAGCGGCGCAGTGCAGCGAAGAGCTCTCCGAATTCGCCGCTAGCTCCACGGTCCTTCTCAGCTGCGAGTAGCAGCGCTCGCAGTACACGGAGCTTCGCAAGGCCCGAAGAGCCGGAGGGAAGTATCGCACACGCAAATGTGCCAGGACAGAGACGTGTTCTACGTTGTCCCCTCTCGTCGTGCAGTTCGTGCCTCTGCTGCTTCTGCTGTTAGGAATCGCTCCTTGAAAGGCGAGCGAGAGCGTCCTTCCGGGTGCATTGCACTGAGTCGAGTGCTCGCTCGGGACTTTGCTCTCGGGGCCAAGGCAAGAGGGCGTGCTTGCCCGCAGAACTGAGAACACGCTGTTGGGCAGAGCTGCAACGGACCGCTCGAGTTCAGCTCTCGCCGGACGGCAGAAGGCGAAGAACGAAGCCGCTTGCGAGCGGCGCAGTGCAGCGAAGAGCTCTCCGAATTCGCCGCTAGCTCCACGGTCCTTCTCAGCTGCGAGTAGCAGCGCTCGCAGTACACGGAGCTTCGCAAGGCCCGAAGAGCCGGAGGGAAGTATCGCACACGCAAATGTGCCAGGACAGAGACGTGTTCTACGTTGTCCCCTCTCGTCGTGCAGTTCGTGCCTCTGCTGCTTCTGCTGTTAGGAATCGCTCCTTGAAAGGCGAGCGAGAGCGTCCTTCCGGGTGCATTGCACTGAGTCGAGTGCTCGCTCGGGACTTTGCTCTCGGGGCCAAGGCAAGAGGGCGTGCTTGCCCGCAGAACTGAGAACACGCTGTTGGGCAGAGCTGCAACGGACCGCTCGAGTTCAGCTCTCGCCGGACGGCAGAAGGCGAAGAACGAAGCCGCTTGCGAGCGGCGCAGTGCAGCGAAGAGCTCTCCGAATTCGCCGCTAGCTCCACGGTCCTTCTCAGCTGCGAGTAGCAGCGCTCGCAGTACACGGAGCTTCGCAAGGCCCGAAGAGCCGGAGGGAAGTATCGCACACGCAAATGTGCCAGGACAGAGACGTGTTCTACGTTGTCCCCTCTCGTCGTGCAGTTCGTGCCTCTGCTGCTTCTGCTGTTAGGAATCGCTCCTTGAAAGGCGAGCGAGAGCGTCCTTCCGGGTGCATTGCACTGAGTCGAGTGCTCGCTCGGGACTTTGCTCTCGGGGCCAAGGCAAGAGGGCGTGCTTGCCCGCAGAACTGAGAACACGCTGTTGGGCAGAGCTGCAACGGACCGCTCGAGTTCAGCTCTCGCCGGACGGCAGAAGGCGAAGAACGAAGCCGCTTGCGAGCGGCGCAGTGCAGCGAAGAGCTCTCCGAATTCGCCGCTAGCTCCACGGTCCTTCTCAGCTGCGAGTAGCAGCGCTCGCAGTACACGGAGCTTCGCAAGGCCCGAAGAGCCGGAGGGAAGTATCGCACACGCAAATGTGCCAGGACAGAGACGTGTTCTACGGTGTCCCCTCTCGTCGTGCAGTTCGTGCCTCTGCTGCTTCTGCTGTTAGGAATCGCTCCTTGAAAGGCGAGCGAGAGCGTCCTTCCGGGTGCATTGCACTGAGTCGAGTGCTCGCTCGGGACTTTGCTCTCGGGGCCAAGGCAAGAGGGCGTGCTTGCCCGCAGAACTGAGAACACGCTGTTGGGCAGAGCTGCAACTGACCGCTCGAGTTCAGCTCTCGCCGGACGGCAGAAGGCGAAGAACGAAGCCGCTTGCGAGCGGCGCAGTGCAGCGAAGAGCTCTCCGAATTCGCCGCTAGCTCCACGGTCCTTCTCAGCTGCGAGTAGCAGCGCTCGCAGTACACGGAGCTTCGCAAGGCCCGAAGAGCCGGAGGGAAGTATCGCACACGCAAATGTGCCAGGACAGAGACGTGTTCTACGGTGTCCCCTCTCGTCGTGCAGTTCGTGCCTCTGCTGCTTCTGCTGTTAGGAATCGCTCCTTGAAAGGCGAGCGAGAGCGTCCTTCCGGGTGCATTGCACTGAGTCGAGTGCTCGCTCGGGACTTTGCTCTCGGGGCCAAGGCAAGAGGGCGTGCTTGCCCGCAGAACTGAGAACACGCTGTTGGGCAGAGCTGCAACTGACCGCTCGAGTTCAGCTCTCGCCGGACGGCAGAAGGCGAAGAACGAAGCCGCTTGCGAGCGGCGCAGTGCAGCGAAGAGCTCTCCGAATTCGCCGCTAGCTCCACGGTCCTTCTCAGCTGCGAGTAGCAGCGCTCGCAGTACACGGAGCTTCGCAAGGCCCGAAGAGCCGGAGGGAAGTATCGCACACGCAAATGTGCCAGGACAGAGACGTGTTCTACGGTGTCCCCTCTCGTCGTGCAGTTCGTGCCTCTGCTGCTTCTGCTGTTAGGAATCGCTCCTTGAAAGGCGAGCGAGAGCGTCCTTCCGGGTGCATTGCACTGAGTCGAGTGCTCGCTCGGGACTTTGCTCTCGGGGCCAAGGCAAGAGGGCGTGCTTGCCCGCAGAACTGAGAACACGCTGTTGGGCAGAGCTGCAACTGACCGCTCGAGTTCAGCTCTCGCCGGACGGCAGAAGGCGAAGAACGAAGCCGCTTGCGAGCGGCGCAGTGCAGCGAAGAGCTCTCCGAATTCGCCGCTAGCTCCACGGTCCTTCTCAGCTGCGAGTAGCAGCGCTCGCAGTACACGGAGCTTCGCAAGGCCCGAAGAGCCGGAGGGAAGTATCGCACACGCAAATGTGCCAGGACAGAGACGTGTTCTACGGTGTCCCCTCTCGTCGTGCAGTTCGTGCCTCTGCTGCTTCTGCTGTTAGGAATCGCTCCTTGAAAGGCGAGCGAGAGCGTCCTTCCGGGTGCATTGCACTGAGTCGAGTGCTCGCTCGGGACTTTGCTCTCGGGGCCAAGGCAAGAGGGCGTGCTTGCCCGCAGAACTGAGAACACGCTGTTGGGCAGAGCTGCAACTGACCGCTGGAGTTCAGCTCTCGCCGGACGGCAGAAGGCGAAGAACGAAGCCGCTTGCGAGCGGCGCAGTGCAGCGAAGAGCTCTCCGAATTCGCCGCTAGCTCCACGGTCCTTCTCAGCTGCGAGTAGCAGCGCTCGCAGTACACGGAGCTTCGCAAGGCCCGAAGAGCCGGAGGGAAGTATCGCACACGCAAATGTGCCAGGACAGAGACGTGTTCTACGGTGTCCCCTCTCGTCGTGCAGTTCGTGCCTCTGCTGCTTCTGCTGTTAGGAATCGCTCCTTGAAAGGCGAGCGAGAGCGTCCTTCCGGGTGCATTGCACTGAGTCGAGTGCTCGCTCGGGACTTTGCTCTCGGGGCCAAGGCAAGAGGGCGTGCTTGCCCGCAGAACTGAGAACACGCTGTTGGGCAGAGCTGCAACTGACCGCTGGAGTTCAGCTCTCGCCGGACGGCAGAAGGCGAAGAACGAAGCCGCTTGCGAGCGGCGCAGTGCAGCGAAGAGCTCTCCGAATTCGCCGCTAGCTCCACGGTCCTTCTCAGCTGCGAGTAGCAGCGCTCGCAGTACACGGAGCTTCGCAAGGCCCGAAGAGCCGGAGGGAAGTATGGCACACGCAAATGTGCCAGGACAGAGACGTGTTCTACGGTGTCCCCTCTCGTCGTGCAGTTCGTGCCTCTGCTGCTTCTGCTGTTAGGAATCGCTCCTTGAAAGGCGAGCGAGAGCGTCCTTCCGGGTGCATTGCACTGAGTCGAGTGCTCGCTCGGGACTTTGCTCTCGGGGCCAAGGCAAGAGGGCGTGCTTGCCCGCAGAACTGAGAACACGCTGTTGGGCAGAGCTGCAACTTGACCGCTGCAGTTCAGCTCTCGCCGGACGGCAGAAGGCGAAGAACGAAGCCGCTTGCGAGCGGCGCAGTGCAGCGAAGAGCTCTCCGAATTCGCCGCTAGCTCCACGGTCCTTCTCAGCTGCGAGTAGCAGCGCTCGCAGTACACGGAGCTTCGCAAGGCCCGAAGAGCCGGAGGGAAGTATGGCACACGCAAATGTGCCAGGACAGAGACGTGTTCTACGGTGTCCCCTCTCGTCGTGCAGTTCGTGCCTCTGCTGCTTCTGCTGTTAGGAATCGCTCCTTGAAAGGCGAGCGAGAGCGTCCTTCCGGGTGCATTGCACTGAGTCGAGTGCTCGCTCGGGACTTTGCTCTCGGGGCCAAGGCAAGAGGGCGTGCTTGCCCGCAGAACTGAGAACACGCTGTTGGGCAGAGCTGCAACTGACCGCTGGAGTTCAGCTCTCGCCGGACGGCAGAAGGCGAAGAACGAAGCCGCTTGCGAGCGGCGCAGTGCAGCGAAGAGCTCTCCGAATTCGCCGCTAGCTCCACGGTCCTTCTCAGCTGCGAGTAGCAGCGCTCGCAGTACACGGAGCTTCGCAAGGCCCGAAGAGCCGGAGGGAAGTATGGCACACGCAAATGTGCCAGGACAGAGACGTGTTCTACGTTGTCCCCTCTCGTCGTGCAGTTTGTGCCTCTGCTGCTTCTGCTGTTAGGAATCGCTCCTTGAAAGGCGAGCGAGAGCGTCCTTCCGGGTGCATTGCACTGAGTCGAGTGCTCGCTCGGGACTTTGCTCTCGGGGCCAAGGCAAGAGGGCGTGCTTGCCCGCAGAACTGAGAACACGCTGTTGGGCAGAGCTGCAACTGACCGCTGGAGTTCAGCTCTCGCCGGACGGCAGAAGGCGAAGAACGAAGCCGCTTGCGAGCGGCGCAGTGCAGCGAAGAGCTCTCCGAATTCGCCGCTAGCTCCACGGTCCTTCTCAGCTGCGAGTAGCAGCGCTCGCAGTACACGGAGCTTCGCAAGGCCCGAAGAGCCGGAGGGAAGTATCGCACACGCAAATGTGCCAGGACAGAGACGTGTTCTACGTTGTCCCCTCTCGTCGTGCAGTTTGTGCCTCTGCTGCTTCTGCTGTTAGGAATCGCTCCTTGAAAGACGAGCGAGAGCGTCCTTCCGGGTGCATTGCACTGAGTCGAGTGCTCGCTCGGGACTTTGCTCTCGGGGCCAAGGCAAGAGGGCGTGCTTGCCCGCAGAACTGAGAACACGCTGTTGGGCAGAGCTGCAACTGACCGCTGGAGTTCAGCTCTCGCCGGACGGCAGAAGGCGAAGAACGAAGCCGCTTGCGAGCGGCGCAGTGCAGCGAAGAGCTCTCCGAATTCGCCGCTAGCTCCACGGTCCTTCTCAGCTGCGAGTAGCAGCGCTCGCAGTACACGGAGCTTCGCAAGGCCCGAAGAGCCGGAGGGAAGTATCGCACACGCAAATGTGCCAGGACAGAGACGTGTTCTACGTTGTCCCCTCTCGTCGTGCAGTTTGTGCCTCTGCTGCTTCTGCTGTTAGGAATCGCTCCTTGAAAGACGAGCGAGAGCGTCCTTCCGGGTGCATTGCACTGAGTCGAGTGCTCGCTCGGGACTTTGCTCTCGGGGCCAAGGCAAGAGGGCGTGCTTGCCCGCAGAACTGAGAACACGCTGTTGGGCAGAGCTGCAACTGACCGCTGGAGTTCAGCTCTCGCCGGACGGCAGAAGGCGAAGAACGAAGCCGCTTGCGAGCGGCGCAGTGCAGCGAAGAGCTCTCCGAATTCGCCGCTAGCTCCACGGTCCTTCTCAGCTGCGAGTAGCAGCGCTCGCAGTACACGGAGCTTCGCAAGGCCCCAAGAGCCGGAGGGAAGTATCGCACACGCAAATGTGCCAGGACAGAGACGTGTTCTACGTTGTCCCCTCTCGTCGTGCAGTTTGTGCCTCTGCTGCTTCTGCTGTTAGGAATCGCTCCTTGAAAGACGAGCGAGAGCGTCCTTCCGGGTGCATTGCACTGAGTCGAGTGCTCGCTCGGGACTTTGCTCTCGGGGCCAAGGCAAGAGGGCGTGCTTGCCCGCAGAACTGAGAACACGCTGTTGGGCAGAGCTGCAACTGACCGCTGGAGTTCAGCTCTCGCCGGACGGCAGAAGGCGAAGAACGAAGCCGCTTGCGAGCGGCGCAGTGCAGCGAAGAGCTCTCCGAATTCGCCGCTAGCTCCACGGTCCTTCTCAGCTGCGAGTAGCAGCGCTCGCAGTACACGGAGCTTCGCAAGGCCCCAAGAGCCGGAGGGAAGTATCGCACACGCAAATGTGCCAGGACAGAGACGTGTTCTACGTTGTCCCCTCTCGTCGTGCAGTTTGTGCCTCTGCTGCTTCTGCTGTTAGGAATCGCTCCTTGAAAGACGAGCGAGAGCGTCCTTCCGGGTGCATTGCACTGAGTCGAGTGCTCGCTCGGGACTTTGCTCTCGGGGCCAAGGCAAGAGGGCGTGCTTGCCCGCAGAACTGAGAACACGCTGTTGGGCAGAGCTGCAACTGACCGCTGGAGTTCAGCTCTCGCCGGACGGCAGAAGGCGAAGAACGAAGCCGCTTGCGAGCGGCGCAGTGCAGCGAAGAGCTCTCCGAATTCGCCGCTAGCTCCACGGTCCTTCTCAGCTGCGAGTAGCAGCGCTCGCAGTACACAGAGCTTCGCAAGGCCCGAAGAGCCGGAGGGAAGTATCGCACACGCAAATGTGCCAGGACAGAGACGTGTTCTACGTTGTCCCCTCTCGTCGTGCAGTTTGTGCCTCTGCTGCTTCTGCTGTTAGGAATCGCTCCTTGAAAGACGAGCGAGAGCGTCCTTCCGGGTGCATTGCACTGAGTCGAGTGCTCGCTCGGGACTTTGCTCTCGGGGCCAAGGCAAGAGGGCGTGCTTGCCCGCAGAACTGAGAACACGCTGTTGGGCAGAGCTGCAACTGACCGCTGGAGTTCAGCTCTCGCCGGACGGCAGAAGGCGAAGAACGAAGCCGCTTGCGAGCGGCGCAGTGCAGCGAAGAGCTCTCCGAATTCGCCGCTAGCTCCACGGTCCTTCTCAGCTGCGAGTAGCAAGCGCTCGCAGTACACAGAGCTTCGCAAGGCCCCAAGAGCCGGAGGGAAGTATCGCACACGCAAATGTGCCAGGACAGAGACGTGTTCTACGTTGTCCCCTCTCGTCGTGCAGTTTGTGCCTCTGCTGCTTCTGCTGTTAGGAATCGCTCCTTGAAAGACGAGCGAGAGCGTCCTTCCGGGTGCATTGCACTGAGTCGAGTGCTCGCTCGGGACTTTGCTCTCGGGGCCAAGGCAAGAGGGCGTGCTTGCCCGCAGAACTGAGAACACGCTGTTGGGCAGAGC
This sequence comes from Sturnus vulgaris, assembly GCF_052056855.1. Lineage (NCBI taxonomy): Eukaryota > Metazoa > Chordata > Aves > Passeriformes > Sturnidae > Sturnus > Sturnus vulgaris. The sequence goes on along the minus strand of NW_028276660.1, from coordinate 29,264 downwards.
TGCAACTGACCGCTCGAGTTCAGCTCTCGCCGGACGGCAGAAGGCGAAGAACGAAGCCGCTTGCGAGCGGCGCAGTGCAGCGAAGAGCTCTCCGAATTCGCCGCTAGCTCCACGGTCCTTCTCAGCTGCGAGTAGCAGCGCTCGCAGTACACGGAGCTTCGCAAGGCCCGAAGAGCCGGAGGGAAGTATGGCACACGGCAAATGTGCCAGGACAGAGACGTGTTCTACGTTGTCCCCTCTCGTCGTGCAGTTTGTGCCTCTGCTGCTTCTGCTGTTAGGAATCGCTCCTTGAAAGGCGAGCGAGAGCGTCCTTCCGGGTGCATTGCACTGAGTCGAGTGCTCGCTCGGGACTTTGCTCTCGGGGCCAAGGCAAGAGGGCGTGCTTGCCCGCAGAACTGAGAACACGCTGTTGGGCAGAGCTGCAACTGACCGCTCGAGTTCAGCTCTCGCCGGACGGCAGAAGGCGAAGAACGAAGCCGCTTGCGAGCGGCGCAGTGCAGCGAAGAGCTCTCCGAATTCGCCGCTAGCTCCACGGTCCTTCTCAGCTGCGAGTAGCAGCGCTCGCAGTACACGGAGCTTCGCAAGGCCCGAAGAGCCGGAGGGAAGTATGGCACAGGCAAATGTGCCAGGACAGAGACGTGTTCTACGTTGTCCCCTCTCGTCGTGCAGTTTGTGCCTCTGCTGCTTCTGCTGTTAGGAATCGCTCCTTGAAAGGCGAGCGAGAGCGTCCTTCCGGGTGCATTGCACTGAGTCGAGTGCTCGCTCGGGACTTTGCTCTCGGGGCCAAGGCAAGAGGGCGTGCTTGCCCGCAGAACTGAGAACACGCTGTTGGGCAGAGCTGCAACTGACCGCTGGAGTTCAGCTCTCTCCGGACGGCAGAAGGCGAAGAACGAAGCCGCTTGCGAGCGGCGCAGTGCAGCGAAGAGCTCTCCGAATTCGCCGCTAGCTCCACGGTCCTTCTCAGCTGCGAGTAGCAGCGCTCGCAGTACACGGAGCTTCGTAAGGCCCGAAGAGCCGGAGGGAAGTATCGCACACGCAAATGTGCCAGGACAGAGACGTGTTCTACGTTGTCCCCTCTCGTCGTGCAGTTCGTGCCTCTGCTGCTTCTGCTGTTAGGAATCGCTCCTTGAAAGGCGAGCGAGAGCGTCCTTCCGGGTGCATTGCACTGAGTCGAGTGCTCGCTCGGGACTTTGCACTCGGGGCCAAGGCAAGAGGGCGTGCTTGCCCGCAGAACTGAGAACACGCTGTTGGGCAGAGCTGCAACTGACCGCTGGAGTTCAGCTCTCTCCGGACGGCAGAAGGCGAAGAACGAAGCCGCTTGCGAGCGGCGCAGTGCAGCGAAGAGCTCTCCGAATTCGCCGCTAGCTCCACGGTCCTTCTCAGCTGCGAGTAGCAGCGCTCGCAGTACACGGAGCTTCGCAAGGCCCGAAGAGCCGGAGGGAAGTATCGCACACGCAAATGTGCCAGGACAGAGACGTGTTCTACGTTGTCCCCTCTCGTCGTGCAGTTCGTGCCTCTGCTGCTTCTGCTGTTAGGAATCGCTCCTTGAAAGGCGAGCGAGAGCGTCCTTCCGGGTGCATTGCACTGAGTCGAGTGCTCGCTCGGGACTTTGCTCTCGGGGCCAAGGCAAGAGGGCGTGCTTGCCCGCAGAACTGAGAACACGCTGTTGGGCAGAGCTGCAACTGACCGCTGGAGTTCAGCTCTCGCCGGACGGCAGAAGGCGAAGAACGAAGCCGCTTGCGAGCGGCGCAGTGCAGCGAAGAGCTCTCCGAATTCGCCGCTAGCTCCACGGTCCTTCTCAGCTGCGAGTAGCAGCGCTCGCAGTACACGGAGCTTCGCAAGGCCCGAAGAGCCGGAGGGAAGTATCGCACACGCAAATGTGCCAGGACAGAGACGTGTTCTACGTTGTCCCCTCTCGTCGTGCAGTTCGTGCCTCTGCTGCTTCTGCTGTTAGGAATCGCTCCTTGAAAGACGAGCGAGAGCGTCCTTCCGGGTGCCTTGCACTGAGTCGAGTGCTCGCTCGGGACTTTGCTCTCGGGGGCCAAGGCAAGAGGGCGTGCTTGCCCGCAGAACTGAGAACACGCTGTTGGGCAGAGCTGCAACTGACCGCTCGAGTTCAGCTCTCGCCGGACGGCAGAAGGCGAAGAACGAAGCCGCTTGCGAGCGGCGCAGTGCAGCGAAGAGCTCTCCGAATTCGCCGCTAGCTCCACGGTCCTTCTCAGCTGCGAGTAGCAGCGCTCGCAGTACACGGAGCTTCGCAAGGCCCGAAGAGCCGGAGGGAAGTATCGCACACGCAAATGTGCCAGGACAGAGACGTGTTCTACCTTGTCCCCTCTCGTCGTGCAGTTTGTGCCTCTGCTGCTTCTGCTGTTAGGAATCGCTCCTTGAAAGACGAGCGAGAGCGTCCTTCCGGGTGCATTGCACTGAGTCGAGTGCTCGCTCGGGACTTTGCTCTCGGGGCCAAGGCAAGAGGGCGTGCTTGCCCGCAGAACTGAGAACACGCTGTTGGGCAGAGCTGCAACTGACCGCTCGAGTTCAGCTCTCGCCGGACGGCAGAAGGCGAAGAACGAAGCCGCTTGCGAGCGGCGCAGTGCAGCGAAGAGCTCTCCGAATTCGCCGCTAGCTCCACGGTCCTTCTCAGCTGCGAGTAGCAGCGCTCGCAGTACACGGAGCTTCGCAAGGCCCCAAGAGCCGGAGGGAAGTATCGCACACGCAAATGTGCCAGGACAGAGACGTGTTCTACCTTGTCCCCTCTCGTCGTGCAGTTTGTGCCTCTGCTGCTTCTGCTGTTAGGAATCGCTCCTTGAAAGACGAGCGAGAGCGTCCTTCCGGGTGCATTGCACTGAGTCGAGTGCTCGCTCGGGACTTTGCACTCGGGGCCAAGGCAAGAGGGCGTGCTTGCCCGCAGAACTGAGAACACGCTGTTGGGCAGAGCTGCAACTGACCGCTGGAGTTCAGCTCTCGCCGGACGGCAGAAGGCGAAGAACGAAGCCGCTTGCGAGCGGCGCAGTGCAGCGAAGAGCTCTCCGAATTCGCCGCTAGCTCCACGGTCCTTCTCAGCTGCGAGTAGCAGCGCTCGCAGTACACGGAGCTTCGCAAGGCCCGAAGAGCCGGAGGGAAGTATCGCACACGCAAATGTGCCAGGACAGAGACGTGTTCTACGTTGTCCCCTCTCGTCGTGCAGTTTGTGCCTCTGCTGCTTCTGCTGTTAGGAATCGCTCCTTGAAAGACGAGCGAGAGCGTCCTTCCGGGTGCATTGCACTGAGTCGAGTGCTCGCTCGGGACTTTGCTCTCGGGGCCAAGGCAAGAGGGCGTGCTTGCCCGCAGAACTGAGAACACGCTGTTGGGCAGAGCTGCAACTGACCGCTCGAGTTCAGCTCTCGCCGACGGCAGAAGGCGAAGAACGAAGCCGCTTGCGAGCGGCGCAGTGCAGCGAAGAGCTCTCCGAATTCGCCGCTAACTCCACGGTCCTTCTCAGCTGCGAGTAGCAGCGCTCGCAGTACACGGAGCTTCGCAAGGCCCGAAGAGCCGGAGGGAAGTATCGCACACGCAAATGTGCCAGGACAGAGACGTGTTCTACGTTGTCCCCTCTCGTCGTGCAGTTCGTGCCTCTGCTGCTTCTGCTGTTAGGAATCGCTCCTTGAAAGACGAGCGAGAGCGTCCTTCCGGGTGCCTTGCACTGAGTCGAGTGCTCGCTCGGGACTTTGCTCTCGGGGCCAAGGCAAGAGGGCGTGCTTGCCCGCAGAACTGAGAACACGCTGTTGGGCAGAGCTGCAACTGACCGCTCGAGTTCAGCTCTCGCCGGACGGCAGAAGGCGAAGAACGAAGCCGCTTGCGAGCGGCGCAGTGCAGCGAAGAGCTCTCCGAATTCGCCGCTAGCTCCACGGTCCTTCTCAGCTGCGAGTAGCAGCGCTCGCAGTACACGGAGCTTCGCAAGGCCCGAAGAGCCGGAGGGAAGTATCGCACACGCAAATGTGCCAGGACAGAGACGTGTTCTACGTTGTCCCCTCTCGTCGTGCAGTTTGTGCCTCTGCTGCTTCTGCTGTTAGGAATCGCTCCTTGAAAGACGAGCGAGAGCGTCCTTCCGGGTGCATTGCACTGAGTCGAGTGCTCGCTCGGGACTTTGCTCTCGGGGCCAAGGCAAGAGGGCGTGCTTGCCCGCAGAACTGAGAACACGCTGTTGGGCAGAGCTGCAACTGACCGCTGGAGTTCAGCTCTCGCCGGACGGCAGAAGGCGAAGAACGAAGCCGCTTGCGAGCGGCGCAGTGCAGCGAAGAGCTCTCCGAATTCGCCGCTAGCTCCACGGTCCTTCTCAGCTGCGAGTAGCAGCGCTCGCAGTACACGGAGCTTCGCAAGGCCCCAAGAGCCGGAGGGAAGTATCGCACACGCAAATGTGCCAGGACAGAGACGTGTTCTACGTTGTCCCCTCTCGTCGTGCAGTTTGTGCCTCTGCTGCTTCTGCTGTTAGGAATCGCTCCTTGAAAGACGAGCGAGAGCGTCCTTCCGGGTGCATTGCACTGAGTCGAGTGCTCGCTCGGGACTTTGCACTCGGGGCCAAGGCAAGAGGGCGTGCTTGCCCGCAGAACTGAGAACACGCTGTTGGGCAGAGCTGCAACTGACCGCTGGAGTTCAGCTCTCGCCGGACGGCAGAAGGCGAAGAACGAAGCCGCTTGCGAGCGGCGCAGTGCAGCGAAGAGCTCTCCGAATTCGCCGCTAGCTCCACGGTCCTTCTCAGCTGCGAGTAGCAGCGCTCGCAGTACACGGAGCTTCGCAAGGCCCCAAGAGCCGGAGGGGAAGTATCGCACACGCAAATGTGCCAGGACAGAGACGTGTTCTACGTTGTCCCCTCTCGTCGTGCAGTTTGTGCCTCTGCTGCTTCTGCTGTTAGGAATCGCTCCTTGAAAGACGAGCGAGAGCGTCCTTCCGGGTGCATTGCACTGAGTCGAGTGCTCGCTCGGGACTTTGCTCTCGGGGCCAAGGCAAGAGGGCGTGCTTGCCCGCAGAACTGAGAACACGCTGTTGGGCAGAGCTGCAACTGACCGCTCGAGTTCAGCTCTCGCCGGACGGCAGAAGGCGAAGAACGAAGCCGCTTGCGAGCGGCGCAGTGCAGCGAAGAGCTCTCCGAATTCGCCGCTAACTCCACGGTCCTTCTCAGCTGCGAGTAGCAGCGCTCGCAGTACACGGAGCTTCGCAAGGCCCGAAGAGCCGGAGGGAAGTATCGCACACGCAAATGTGCCAGGACAGAGACGTGTTCTACGTTGTCCCCTCTCGTCGTGCAGTTTGTGCCTCTGCTGCTTCTGCTGTTAGGAATCGCTCCTTGAAAGGCGAGCGAGAGCGTCCTTCATCCGGGTGCATTGCACTGAGTCGAGTGCTCGCTCGGGACTTTGCTCTCGGGGCCAAGGCAAGAGGGCGTGCTTGCCCGCAGAACTGAGAACACGCTGTTGGGCAGAGCTGCAACTGACCGCTCGATTTCAGCTCTCGCCGGACGGCAGAAGGCGAAGAACGAAGCCGCTTGCGAGCGGCGCAGTGCAGCGAAGAGCTCTCCGAATTCGCCGCTAGCTCCACGGTCCTTCTCAGCTGCGAGTAGCAGCGCTCGCAGTACACGGAGCTTCGCAAGGCCCGAAGAGCCGGAGGGAAGTATCGCACACGCAAATGTGCCAGGACAGAGACGTGTTCTACGTTGTCCCCTCTCGTCGTGCAGTTTGTGCCTCTGCTGCTTCTGCTGTTAGGAATCGCTCCTTGAAAGGCGAGCGAGAGCGTCCTTCCGGGTGCATTGCACTGAGTCGAGTGCTCGCTCGGGACTTTGCTCTCGGGGCCAAGGCAAGAGGGCGTGCTTGCCCGCAGAACTGAGAACACGCTGTTGGGCAGAGCTGCAACTGACCGCTCGAGTTCAGCTCTCGCCGGACGGCAGAAGGCGAAGAACGAAGCCGCTTGCGAGCGGCGCAGTGCAGCGAAGAGCTCTCCGAATTCGCCGCTAGCTCCACGGTCCTTCTCAGCTGCGAGTAGCAGCGCTCGCAGTACACGGAGCTTCGCAAGGCCCGAAGAGCCGGAGGGAAGTATCGCACACGCAAATGTGCCAGGACAGAGACGTGTTCTACGTTGTCCCCTCTCGTCCGTGCAGTTTGTGCCTCTGCTGCTTCTGCTGTTAGGAATCGCTCCTTGAAAGACGACGCGAGAGCGTCCTTCCGGGTGCATTGCACTGAGTCGAGTTGCTCGCTCGGGACTTTGCACTCGGGGCCAAGGCAAGAGGGCGTGCTTGCCCGCAGAACTTGAGAACACGCTGTTGGGCAGAGCTGCAACTGACCGCTCGAGTTCAGCTCTCTCCGGACGGGCAGAAGGCGAAGAACGAAGTCGCTTGCGAGCGGCGCAGTGCAGGCGAAGAGCTCTCCGAATTCGCCGCTAGCTCCACGGTCCTTCTCAGCGCGAGTAGCAGCGCTCGCAGTACACGGAGCTTCGCAAGGCCCGAATAGGCCGGAGGGAAGTATCGCACACGCAAATGTTGCCAGGACAGAGACGTGTTCTACGTTGTCCCCTCTCGTCGAGCAGTTCGTGCCTCTGCTGCTTCTGCTGTTAGGAATCGCTCCTTGAAAGGCGAGCGAGAGCGTCCTTCCGGGTGCATTGCACTGAGTCGAGTGCTCGCTCGGGACTTTGCTCTCGGGGCCAAGGCAAGAGGGCGTGCTTGCCCGCAGAACTGAGAACACGCTGTTGGCCAGAGCTGCAACTGACCGCTCGAGTTAGCCGGACGGCAGAAGGCGAAGAACGAAGCCGCTTGCGAGCGGCGCAGTGCAGCGAAGAGCTCTCCGAATTCGCCGCTAGCTCCACGGTCCTTCTCAGCTGCGAGTAGCAGCGCTCGCAGTACACGGAGCTTCGCAAGGCCCGAAGAGCCGGAGGGAAGTATCGCACACGCAAATGTGCCAGGACAGAGACGTGTTCTACGGTGTCCCCTCTCGTCGTGCAGTTCGTGCCTCTGCTGCTTCTGCTGTTAGGAATCGCTCCTTGAAAGGCGAGCGAGAGCGTCCTTCCGGGTGCATTGCACTGAGTCGAGTGCTCGCTCGGGACTTTGCTCTCGGGGCCAAGGCAAGAGGGCGTGCTTGCCCGCAGAACTGAGAACACGCTGTTGGCCAGAGCTGCAACTGACCGCTCGAGTTCAGCTCTCGCCGGACGGCAGAAGGCGAAGAACGAAGCCGCTTGCGAGCGGCGCAGTGCAGCGAAGAGCTCTCCGAATTCGCCGCTAGCTCCACGGTCCTTCTCAGCTGCGAGTAGCAGCGCTCGCAGTACACGGAGCTTCGCAAGGCCCGAAGAGCCGGAGGGAAGTATGGCACAGGCAAATGTGCCAGGACAGAGACGTGTTCTACGTTGTCCCCTTCTCGTCGTGCAGTTCGTGCCTCTGCTGCTTCTGCTGTTAGGAATCGCTCCTTGAAAGGCGAGCGAGAGCGTCCTTCCGGGTGCATTGCACTGAGTCGAGTGCTCGCTCGGGACTTTGCTCTCGGGGCCAAGGCAAGAGGGCGTGCTTGCCCGCAGAACTGAGAACACGCTGTTGGCCAGAGCTGCAACTGACCGCTCGAGTTCAGCTCTCGCCGGACGGCAGAAGGCGAAGAACGAAGCCGCTTGCGAGCGGCGCAGTGCAGCGAAGAGCTCTCCGAATTCGCCGCTAGCTCCACGGTCCTTCTCAGCTGCGAGTAGCAGCGCTCGCAGTACACGGAGCTTCGCAAGGCCCGAAGAGCCGGAGGGAAGTATCGCACACGCAAATGTGCCAGGACAGAGACGTGTTCTACGGTGTCCCCTCTCGTCGTGCAGTTCGTGCCTCTGCTGCTTCTGCTGTTAGGAATCGCTCCTTGAAAGGCGAGCGAGAGCGTCCTTCCGGGTGCATTGCACTGAGTCGAGTGCTCGCTCGGGACTTTGCTCTCGGGGCCAAGGCAAGAGGGCGTGCTTGCCCGCAGAACTGAGAACACGCTGTTGGGCAGAGCTGCAACTGACCGCTCGAGTTCAGCTCTCGCCGGACGGCAGAAGGCGAAGAACGAAGCCGCTTGCGAGCGGCGCAGTGCAGCGAAGAGCTCTCCGAATTCGCCGCTAGCTCCACGGTCCTTCTCAGCTGCGAGTAGCAGCGCTCGCAGTACACGGAGCTTCGCAAGGCCCGAAGAGCCGGAGGGAAGTATCGCACACGCAAATGTGCCAGGACAGAGACGTGTTCTACGGTGTCCCCTCTCGTCGTGCAGTTCGTGCCTCTGCTGCTTCTGCTGTTAGGAATCGCTCCTTGAAAGGCGAGCGAGAGCGTCCTTCCGGGTGCATTGCACTGAGTCGAGTGCTCGCTCGGGACTTTGCTCTCGGGGCCAAGGCAAGAGGGCGTGCTTGCCCGCAGAACTGAGAACACGCTGTTGGGCAGAGCTGCAACTGACCGCTCGAGTTCAGCTCTCGCCGGACGGCAGAAGGCGAAGAACGAAGCCGCTTGCGAGCGGCGCAGTGCAGCGAAGAGCTCTCCGAATTCGCCGCTAGCTCCACGGTCCTTCTCAGCTGCGAGTAGCAGCGCTCGCAGTACACGGAGCTTCGCAAGGCCCGAAGAGCCGGAGGGAAGTATCGCACACGCAAATGTGCCAGGACAGAGACGTGTTCTACGGTGTCCCCTCTCGTCGTGCAGTTCGTGCCTCTGCTGCTTCTGCTGTTAGGAATCGCTCCTTGAAAGGCGAGCGAGAGCGTCCTTCCGGGTGCATTGCACTGAGTCGAGTGCTCGCTCGGGACTTTGCTCTCGGGGCCAAGGCAAGAGGGCGTGCTTGCCCGCAGAACTGAGAACACGCTGTTGGGCAGAGCTGCAACTGACCGCTCGAGTTCAGCTCTCGCCGGACGGCAGAAGGCGAAGAACGAAGCCGCTTGCGAGCGGCGCAGTGCAGCGAAGAGCTCTCCGAATTCGCCGCTAGCTCCACGGTCCTTCTCAGCTGCGAGTAGCAGCGCTCGCAGTACACGGAGCTTCGCAAGGCCCGAAGAGCCGGAGGGAAGTATCGCACACGCAAATGTGCCAGGACAGAGACGTGTTCTACGGTGTCCCCTCTCGTCGTGCAGTTCGTGCCTCTGCTGCTTCTGCTGTTAGGAATCGCTCCTTGAAAGGCGAGCGAGAGCGTCCTTCCGGGTGCATTGCACTGAGTCGAGTGCTCGCTCGGGACTTTGCACTCGGGGCCAAGGCAAGAGGGCGTGCTTGCCCGCAGAACTGAGAACACGCTGTTGGCCAGAGCTGCAACTGACCGCTCGAGTTCAGCTCTCGCCGGACGGCAGAAGGCGAAGAACGAAGCCGCTTGCGAGCGGCGCAGTGCAGCGAAGAGCTCTCCGAATTCGCCGCTAGCTCCACGGTCCTTCTCAGCTGCGAGTAGCAGCGCTCGCAGTACACGGAGCTTCGCAAGGCCCGAAGAGCCGGAGGGAAGTATCGCACACGCAAATGTGCCAGGACAGAGACGTGTTCTACGGTGTCCCTTCTCGTCGTGCAGTTCGTGCCTCTGCTGCTTCTGCTGTTAGGAATCGCTCCTTGAAAGGCGAGCGAGAGCGTCCTTCCGGGTGCATTGCACTGAGTCGAGTGCTCGCTCGGGACTTTGCTCTCGGGGCCAAGGCAAGAGGGCGTGCTTGCCCGCAGAACTGAGAACACGCTGTTGGGCAGAGCTGCAACTGACCGCTCGAGTTCAGCTCTCGCCGGACGGCAGAAGGCGAAGAACGAAGCCGCTTGCGAGCGGCGCAGTGCAGCGAAGAGCTCTCCGAATTCGCCGCTAGCTCCACGGTCCTTCTCAGCTGCGAGTAGCAGCGCTCGCAGTACACGGAGCTTCGCAAGGCCCGAAGAGCCGGAGGGAAGTATCGCACACGCAAATGTGCCAGGACAGAGACGTGTTCTACCTTGTCCCCTCTCGTCGTGCAGTTTGTGCCTCTGCTGCTTCTGCTGTTAGGAATCGCTCCTTGAAAGACGAGCGAGAGCGTCCTTCCGGGTGCATTGCACTGAGTCGAGTGCTCGCTCGGGACTTTGCTCTCGGGGCCAAGGCAAGAGGGCGTGCTTGCCCGCAGAACTGAGAACACGCTGTTGGGCAGAGCTGCAACTGACCGCTCGAGTTCAGCTCTCGCCGGACGGCAGAAGGCGAAGAACGAAGCCGCTTGCGAGCGGCGCAGTGCAGCGAAGAGCTCTCCGAATTCGCCGCTAGCTCCACGGTCCTTCTCAGCTGCGAGTAGCAGCGCTCGCAGTACACGGAGCTTCGCAAGGCCCGAAGAGCCGGAGGGAAGTATCGCACACGCAAATGTGCCAGGACAGAGACGTGTTCTACGTTGTCCCCTCTCGTCGTGCAGTTTGTGCCTCTGCTGCTTCTGCTGTTAGGAATCGCTCCTTGAAAGACGAGCGAGAGCGTCCTTCCGGGTGCATTGCACTGAGTCGAGTGCTCGCTCGGGACTTTGCTCTCGGGGCCAAGGCAAGAGGGCGTGCTTGCCCGCAGAACTGAGAACACGCTGTTGGGCAGAGCTGCAACTGACCGCTCGAGTTCAGCTCTCGCCGGACGGCAGAAGGCGAAGAACGAAGCCGCTTGCGAGCGGCGCAGTGCAGCGAAGAGCTCTCCGAATTCGCCGCTAGCTCCACGGTCCTTCTCAGCTGCGAGTAGCAGCGCTCGCAGTACACGGAGCTTCGCAAGGCCCCAAGAGCCGGAGGGAAGTATCGCACACGCAAATGTGCCAGGACAGAGACGTGTTCTACGTTGTCCCCTCTCGTCGTGCAGTTTGTGCCTCTGCTGCTTCTGCTGTTAGGAATCGCTCCTTGAAAGGCGAGCGAGAGCGTCCTTCCGGGTGCATTGCACTGAGTCGAGTGCTCGCTCGGGACTTTGCTCTCGGGGCCAAGGCAAGAGGGCGTGCTTGCCCGCAGAACTGAGAACACGCTGTTGGGCAGAGCTGCAACTGACCGCTCGAGTTCAGCTCTCGCCGGACGGCAGAAGGCGAAGAACGAAGCCGCTTGCGAGCGGCGCAGTGCAGCGAAGAGCTCTCCGAATTCGCCGCTAGCTCCACGGTCCTTCTCAGCTGCGAGTAGCAGCGCTCGCAGTACACGGAGCTTCGCAAGGCCCCAAGAGCCGGAGGGAAGTATCGCACACGCAAATGTGCCAGGACAGAGACGTGTTCTACCTTGTCCCTTCTCGTCGTGCAGTTTGTGCCTCTGCTGCTTCTGCTGTTAGGAATCGCTCTTTGAAAGACGAGCGAGAGCGCCCTTCCGGGTGCATTGCACTGAGTCGAGTGCTCGCTCGGGACTTTGCACTCGGGGCCAAGGCAAGAGGGCGTGCTTGCCCGCAGAACTGAGAACACGCTGTTGGGCAGAGCTGCAACTGACCGCTCGAGTTCAGCTCTCGCCGGACGGCAGAAGGCGAAGAACGAAGCCGCTTGCGAGCGGCGCAGTGCAGCGAAGAGCTCTCCGAATTCGCCGCTAGCTCCACGGTCCTTCTCAGCTGCGAGTAGCAGCGCTCGCAGTACACGGAGCTTCGCAAGGCCCGAAGAGCCGGAGGGAAGTATGGCATAGGCAAATGTGCCAGGACAGAGACGTGTTCTACGTTGTCCCCTCTCGTCGTGCAGTTTGTGCCTCTGCTGCTTCTGCTGTTAGGAATCGCTCCTTGAAAGACGAGCGAGAGCGTCCTTCCGGGTGCATTGCACTGAGTCGAGTGCTCGCTCGGGACTTTGCTCTCGGGGCCAAGGCAAGAGGGCGTGCTTGCCCGCAGAACTGAGAACACGCTGTTGGGCAGAGCTGCAACTGACCGCTCGAGTTCAGCTCTCGCCGGACGGCAGAAGGCGAAGAACGAAGCCGCTTGCGAGCGGCGCAGTGCAGCGAAGAGCTCTCCGAATTCGCCGCTAGCTCCACGGTCCTTCTCAGCTGCGAGTAGCAGCGCTCGCAGTACACGGAGCTTCGCAAGGCCCGAAGAGCCGGAGGGAAGTATCGCACACGCAAATGTGCCAGGACAGAGACGTGTTCTACGGTGTCCCCTTCTCGTCGTGCAGTTCGTGCCTCTGCTGCTTCTGCTGTTAGGAATCGCTCCTTGAAAGGCGAGCGAGAGCGTCCTTCCGGGTGCATTGCACTGAGTCGAGTGCTCGCTCGGGACTTTGCTCTCGGGGCCAAGGCAAGAGGGCGTGCTTGCCCGCAGAACTGAGAACACGCTGTTGGGCAGAGCTGCAACTGACCGCTGGAGTTCAGCTCTCGCCGGACGGCAGAAGGCGAAGAACGAAGCCGCTTGCGAGCGGCGCAGTGCAGCGAAGAGCTCTCCGAATTCGCCGCTAGCTCCACGGTCCTTCTCAGCTGCGAGTAGCAGCGCTCGCAGTACACGGAGCTTCGCAAGGCCCGAAGAGCCGGAGGGAAGTATCGCACACGCAAATGTGCCAGGACAGAGACGTGTTCTACGGTGTCCCCTTCTCGTCGTGCAGTTCGTGCCTCTGCTGCTTCTGCTGTTAGGAATCGCTCCTTGAAAGGCGAGCGAGAGCGTCCTTCCGGGTGCATTGCACTGAGTCGAGTGCTCGCTCGGGACTTTGCTCTCGGGGCCAAGGCAAGAGGGCGTGCTTGCCCGCAGAACTGAGAACACGCTGTTGGGCAGAGCTGCAACTGACCGCTCGAGTTCAGCTCTCGCCGGACGGCAGAAGGCGAAGAACGAAGCCGCTTGCGAGCGGCGCAGTGCAGCGAAGAGCTCTCCGAATTCGCCGCTAGCTCCACGGTCCTTCTCAGCTGCGAGTAGCAGCGCTCGCAGTACACGGAGCTTCGCAAGGCCCGAAGAGCCGGAGGGAAGTATCGCACACGCAAATGTGCCAGGACAGAGACGTGTTCTACGGTGTCCCCTTCTCGTCGTGCAGTTCGTGCCTCTGCTGCTTCTGCTGTTAGGAATCGCTCCTTGAAAGGCGAGCGAGAGCGTCCTTCCGGGTGCATTGCACTGAGTCGAGTGCTCGCTCGGGACTTTGCTCTCGGGGCCAAGGCAAGAGGGCGTGCTTGCCCGCAGAACTGAGAACACGCTGTTGGGCAGAGCTGCAACTGACCGCTCGAGTTCAGCTCTCGCCGGACGGCAGAAGGCGAAGAACGAAGCCGCTTGCGAGCGGCGCAGTGCAGCGAAGAGCTCTCCGAATTCGCCGCTAGCTCCACGGTCCTTCTCAGCTGCGAGTAGCAGCGCTCGCAGTACACGGAGCTTCGCAAGGCCCGAAGAGCCGGAGGGAAGTATCGCACACGCAAATGTGCCAGGACAGAGACGTGTTCTACGGTGTCCCCTCTCGTCGTGCAGTTCGTGCCTCTGCTGCTTCTGCTGTTAGGAATCGCTCCTTGAAAGGCGAGCGAGAGCGTCCTTCCGGGTGCATTGCACTGAGTCGAGTGCTCGCTCGGGACTTTGCTCTCGGGGCCAAGGCAAGAGGGCGTGCTTGCCCGCAGAACTGAGAACACGCTGTTGGGCAGAGCTGCAACTGACCGCTCGAGTTCAGCTCTCGCCGGACGGCAGAAGGCGAAGAACGAAGCCGCTTGCGAGCGGCGCAGTGCAGCGAAGAGCTCTCCGAATTCGCCGCTAGCTCCACGGTCCTTCTCAGCTGCGAGTAGCAGCGCTCGCAGTACACGGAGCTTCGCAAGGCCCGAAGAGCCGGAGGGAAGTATCGCACACGCAAATGTGCCAGGACAGAGACGTGTTCTACGGTGTCCCCTCTCGTCGTGCAGTTTGTGCCTCTGCTGCTTCTGCTGTTAGGAATCGCTCCTTGAAAGACGAGCGAGAGCGTCCTTCCGGGTGCATTGCACTGAGTCGAGTGCTCGCTCGGGACTTTGCTCTCGGGGCCAAGGCAAGAGGGCGTGCTTGCCCGCAGAACTGAGAACACGCTGTTGGGCAGAGCTGCAACTGACCGCTCGAGTTCAGCTCTCGCCGGACGGCAGAAGGCGAAGAACGAAGCCGCTTGCGAGCGGCGCAGTGCAGCGAAGAGCTCTCCGAATTCGCCGCTAGCTCCACGGTCCTTCTCAGCTGCGAGTAGCAGCGCTCGCAGTACACGGAGCTTCGCAAGGCCCGAAGAGCCGGAGGGAAGTATCGCACACGCAAATGTGCCAGGACAGAGACGTGTTCTACGTTGTCCCCTTCTCGTCGTGCAGTTCGTGCCTCTGCTGCTTCTGCTGTTAGGAATCGCTCCTTGAAAGACGAGCGAGAGCGTCCTTCCGGGTGCATTGCACTGAGTCGAGTGCTCGCTCGGGACTTTGCACTCGGGGCCAAGGCAAGAGGGCGTGCTTGCCCGCAGAACTGAGAACACGCTGTTGGGCAGAGCTGCAACTGACCGCTCGAGTTCAGCTCTCGCCGGACGGCAGAAGGCGAAGAACGAAGCCGCTTGCGAGCGGCGCAGTGCAGCGAAGAGCTCTCCGAATTCGCCGCTAGCTCCACGGTCCTTCTCAGCTGCGAGTAGCAGCGCTCGCAGTACACGGAGCTTCGCAAGGCCCCAAGAGCCGGAGGGAAGTATCGCACACGCAAATGTGCCAGGACAGAGACGTGTTCTACGGTGTCCCCTCTCGTCGTGCAGTTCGTGCCTCTGCTGCTTCTGCTGTTAGGAATCGCTCCTTGAAAGACGAGCGAGAGCGTCCTTCCGGGTGCATTGCACTGAGTCGAGTGCTCGCTCGGGACTTTGCTCTCGGGGCCAAGGCAAGAGGGCGTGCTTGCCCGCAGAACTGAGAACACGCTGTTGGGCAGAGCTGCAACTGACCGCTCGAGTTCAGCTCTCGCCGGACGGCAGAAGGCGAAGAACGAAGCCGCTTGCGAGCGGCGCAGTGCAGCGAAGAGCTCTCCGAATTCGCCGCTAGCTCCACGGTCCTTCTCAGCTGCGAGTAGCAGCGCTCGCAGTACACGGAGCTTCGCAAGGCCCGAAGAGCCGGAGGGAAGTATCGCACACGCAAATGTGCCAGGACAGAGACGTGTTCTACGTTGTCCCCTTCTCGTCGTGCAGTTCGTGCCTCTGCTGCTTCTGCTGTTAGGAATCGCTCCTTGAAAGACGAGCGAGAGCGTCCTTCCGGGTGCATTGCACTGAGTCGAGTGCTCGCTCGGGACTTTGCACTCGGGGCCAAGGCAAGAGGGCGTGCTTGCCCGCAGAACTGAGAACACGCTGTTGGGCAGAGCTGCAACTGACCGCTCGAGTTCAGCTCTCGCCGGACGGCAGAAGGCGAAGAACGAAGCCGCTTGCGAGCGGCGCAGTGCAGCGAAGAGCTCTCCGAATTCGCCGCTAGCTCCACGGTCCTTCTCAGCTGCGAGTAGCAGCGCTCGCAGTACACGGAGCTTCGCAAGGCCCCAAGAGCCGGAGGGAAGTATCGCACACGCAAATGTGCCAGGACAGAGACGTGTTCTACGTTGTCCCCTTCTCGTCGTGCAGTTCGTGCCTCTGCTGCTTCTGCTGTTAGGAATCGCTCCTTGAAAGACGAGCGAGAGCGTCCTTCCGGGTGCATTGCACTGAGTCGAGTGCTCGCTCGGGACTTTGCTCTCGGGGCCAAGGCAAGAGGGCGTGCTTGCCCGCAGAACTGAGAACACGCTGTTGGGCAGAGCTGCAACTGACCGCTCGAGTTCAGCTCTCGCCGGACGGCAGAAGGCGAAGAACGAAGCCGCTTGCGAGCGGCGCAGTGCAGCGAAGAGCTCTCCGAATTCGCCGCTAGCTCCACGGTCCTTCTCAGCTGCGAGTAGCAGCGCTCGCAGTACACGGAGCTTCGCAAGGCCCCAAGAGCCGGAGGGAAGTATCGCACACGCAAATGTGCCAGGACAGAGACGTGTTCTACGTTGTCCCCTTCTCGTCGTGCAGTTCGTGCCTCTGCTGCTTCTGCTGTTAGGAATCGCTCCTTGAAAGACGAGCGAGAGCGTCCTTCCGGGTGCATTGCACTGAGTCGAGTGCTCGCTCGGGACTTTGCTCTCGGGGCCAAGGCAAGAGGGCGTGCTTGCCCGCAGAACTGAGAACACGCTGTTGGGCAGAGCTGCAACTGACCGCTCGAGTTCAGCTCTCGCCGGACGGCAGAAGGCGAAGAACGAAGCCGCTTGCGAGCGGCGCAGTGCAGCGAAGAGCTCTCCGAATTCGCCGCTAGCTCCACGGTCCTTCTCAGCTGCGAGTAGCAGCGCTCGCAGTACACGGAGCTTCGCAAGGCCCCAAGAGCCGGAGGGAAGTATCGCACACGCAAATGTGCCAGGACAGAGACGTGTTCTACGTTGTCCCCTTCTCGTCGTGCAGTTCGTGCCTCTGCTGCTTCTGCTGTTAGGAATCGCTCCTTGAAAGACGAGCGAGAGCGTCCTTCCGGGTGCATTGCACTGAGTCGAGTGCTCGCTCGGGACTTTGCTCTCGGGGCCAAGGCAAGAGGGCGTGCTTGCCCGCAGAACTGAGAACACGCTGTTGGGCAGAGCTGCAACTGACCGCTGGAGTTCAGCTCTCGCCGGACGGCAGAAGGCGAAGAACGAAGCCGCTTGCGAGCGGCGCAGTGCAGCGAAGAGCTCTCCGAATTCGCCGCTAGCTCCACGGTCCTTCTCAGCTGCGAGTAGCAGCGCTCGCAGTACACGGAGCTTCGCAAGGCCCCAAGAGCCGGAGGGAAGTATCGCACACGCAAATGTGCCAGGACAGAGACGTGTTCTACGTTGTCCCCTTCTCGTCGTGCAGTTCGTGCCTCTGCTGCTTCTGCTGTTAGGAATCGCTCCTTGAAAGACGAGCGAGAGCGTCCTTCCGGGTGCATTGCACTGAGTCGAGTGCTCGCTCGGGACTTTGCTCTCGGGGCCAAGGCAAGAGGGCGTGCTTGCCCGCAGAACTGAGAACACGCTGTTGGGCAGAGCTGCAACTGACCGCTCGAGTTCAGCTCTCTCCGGACGGCAGAAGGCGAAGAAGGAAGCCGCTTGCGAGCGGCGCAGTGCAGCGAAGAGCTCTCCGAATTCGCCGCTAGCTCCACGGTCCTTCTCAGCTGCGAGTAGCAGCGCTCGCAGTACACGGAGCTTCGCAAGGCCCCAAGAGCCGGAGGGAAGTATCGCACACGCAAATGTGCCAGGACAGAGACGTGTTCTACGTTGTCCCCTTCTCGTCGTGCAGTTCGTGCCTCTGCTGCTTCTGCTGTTAGGAATCGCTCCTTGAAAGGCGAGCGAGAGCGTCCTTCCGGGTGCATTGCACTGAGTCGAGTGCTCGCTCGGGACTTTGCTCTCGGGGCCAAGGCAAGAGGGCGTGCTTGCCCGCAGAACTGAGAACACGCTGTTGGGCAGAGCTGCAACTGACCGCTCGAGTTCAGCTCTCGCCGGACGGCAGAAGGCGAAGAACGAAGCCGCTTGCGAGCGGCGCAGTGCAGCGAAGAGCTCTCCGAATTCGCCGCTAGCTCCACGGTCCTTCTCAGCTGCGAGTAGCAGCGCTCGCAGTACACGGAGCTTCGCAAGGCCCCAAGAGCCGGAGGGAAGTATCGCACACGCAAATGTGCCAGGACAGAGACGTGTTCTACGTTGTCCCCTTCTCGTCGTGCAGTTCGTGCCTCTGCTGCTTCTGCTGTTAGGAATCGCTCCTTGAAAGACGAGCGAGAGCGTCCTTCCGGGTGCATTGCACTGAGTCGAGTGCTCGCTCGGGACTTTGCTCTCGGGGCCAAGGCAAGAGGGCGTGCTTGCCCGCAGAACTGAGAACACGCTGTTGGGCAGAGCTGCAACTGACCGCTGGAGTTCAGCTCTCGCCGGACGGCAGAAGGCGAAGAACGAAGCCGCTTGCGAGCGGCGCAGTGCAGCGAAGAGCTCTCCGAATTCGCCGCTAGCTCCACGGTCCTTCTCAGCTGCGAGTAGCAGCGCTCGCAGTACACGGAGCTTCGCAAGGCCCCAAGAGCCGGAGGGAAGTATCGCACACGCAAATGTGCCAGGACAGAGACGTGTTCTACGTTGTCCCCTTCTCGTCGTGCAGTTCGTGCCTCTGCTGCTTCTGCTGTTAGGAATCGCTCCTTGAAAGACGAGCGAGAGCGTCCTTCCGGGTGCATTGCACTGAGTCGAGTGCTCGCTCGGGACTTTGCTCTCGGGGCCAAGGCAAGAGGGCGTGCTTGCCCGCAGAACTGAGAACACGCTGTTGGGCAGAGCTGCAACTGACCGCTGGAGTTCAGCTCTCTCCGGACGGCAGAAGGCGAAGAAGGAAGCCGCTTGCGAGCGGCGCAGTGCAGCGAAGAGCTCTCCGAATTCGCCGCTAGCTCCACGGTCCTTCTCAGCTGCGAGTAGCAGCGCTCGCAGTACACGGAGCTTCGCAAGGCCCCAAGAGCCGGAGGGAAGTATCGCACACGCAAATGTGCCAGGACAGAGACGTGTTCTACGTTGTCCCCTTCTCGTCGTGCAGTTCGTGCCTCTGCTGCTTCTGCTGTTAGGAATCGCTCCTTGAAAGGCGAGCGAGAGCGTCCTTCCGGGTGCATTGCACTGAGTCGAGTGCTCGCTCGGGACTTTGCTCTCGGGGCCAAGGCAAGAGGGCGTGCTTGCCCGCAGAACTGAGAACACGCTGTTGGGCAGAGCTGCAACTGACCGCTCGAGTTCAGCTCTCGCCGGACGGCAGAAGGCGAAGAACGAAGCCGCTTGCGAGCGGCGCAGTGCAGCGAAGAGCTCTCCGAATTCGCCGCTAGCTCCACGGTCCTTCTCAGCTGCGAGTAGCAGCGCTCGCAGTACACGGAGCTTCGCAAGGCCCGAAGAGCCGGAGGGAAGTATCGCACACGCAAATGTGCCAGGACAGAGACGTGTTCTACGTTGTCCCCTCTCGTCGTGCAGTTCGTGCCTCTGCTGCTTCTGCTGTTAGGAATCGCTCCTTGAAAGACGAGCGAGAGCGTCCTTCCGGGTGCATTGCACTGAGTCGAGTGCTCGCTCGGGACTTTGCTCTCGGGGCCAAGGCAAGAGGGCGTGCTTGCCCGCAGAACTGAGAACACGCTGTTGGGCAGAGCTGCAACTGACCGCTCGAGTTCAGCTCTCGCCGGACGGCAGAAGGCGAAGAACGAAGCCGCTTGCGAGCGGCGCAGTGCAGCGAAGAGCTCTCCGAATTCGCCGCTAGCTCCACGGTCCTTCTCAGCTGCGAGTAGCAGCGCTCGCAGTACACGGAGCTTCGCAAGGCCCGAAGAGCCGGAGGGAAGTATCGCACACGCAAATGTGCCAGGACAGAGACGTGTTCTACGTTGTCCCCTTCTCGTCGTGCAGTTCGTGCCTCTGCTGCTTCTGCTGTTAGGAATCGCTCCTTGAAAGACGAGCGAGAGCGTCCTTCCGGGTGCATTGCACTGAGTCGAGTGCTCGCTCGGGACTTTGCTCTCGGGGCCAAGGCAAGAGGGCGTGCTTGCCCGCAGAACTGAGAACACGCTGTTGGGCAGAGCTGCAACTGACCGCTCGAGTTCAGCTCTCGCCGGACGGCAGAAGGCGAAGAACGAAGCCGCTTGCGAGCGGCGCAGTGCAGCGAAGAGCTCTCCGAATTCGCCGCTAGCTCCACGGTCCTTCTCAGCTGCGAGTAGCAGCGCTCGCAGTACACGGAGCTTCGCAAGGCCCCAAGAGCCGGAGGGAAGTATCGCACACGCAAATGTGCCAGGACAGAGACGTGTTCTACGTTGTCCCCTTCTCGTCGTGCAGTTCGTGCCTCTGCTGCTTCTGCTGTTAGGAATCGCTCCTTGAAAGACGAGCGAGAGCGTCCTTCCGGGTGCATTGCACTGAGTCGAGTGCTCGCTCGGGACTTTGCTCTCGGGGCCAAGGCAAGAGGGCGTGCTTGCCCGCAGAACTGAGAACACGCTGTTGGGCAGAGCTGCAACTGACCGCTGGAGTTCAGCTCTCGCCGGACGGCAGAAGGCGAAGAACGAAGCCGCTTGCGAGCGGCGCAGTGCAGCGAAGAGCTCTCCGAATTCGCCGCTAGCTCCACGGTCCTTCTCAGCTGCGAGTAGCAGCGCTCGCAGTACACGGAGCTTCGCAAGGCCCGAAGAGCCGGAGGGAAGTATCGCACACGCAAATGTGCCAGGACAGAGACGTGTTCTACGTTGTCCCCTTCTCGTCGTGCAGTTCGTGCCTCTGCTGCTTCTGCTGTTAGGAATCGCTCCTTGAAAGACGAGCGAGAGCGTCCTTCCGGGTGCATTGCACTGAGTCGAGTGCTCGCTCGGGACTTTGCTCTCGGGGCCAAGGCAAGAGGGCGTGCTTGCCCGCAGAACTGAGAACACGCTGTTGGGCAGAGCTGCAACTGACCGCTGGAGTTCAGCTCTCTCCGGACGGCAGAAGGCGAAGAAGGAAGCCGCTTGCGAGCGGCGCAGTGCAGCGAAGAGCTCTCCGAATTCGCCGCTAGCTCCACGGTCCTTCTCAGCTGCGAGTAGCAGCGCTCGCAGTACACGGAGCTTCGCAAGGCCCCAAGAGCCGGAGGGAAGTATCGCACACGCAAATGTGCCAGGACAGAGACGTGTTCTACGTTGTCCCCTTCTCGTCGTGCAGTTCGTGCCTCTGCTGCTTCTGCTGTTAGGAATCGCTCCTTGAAAGGCGAGCGAGAGCGTCCTTCCGGGTGCATTGCACTGAGTCGAGTGCTCGCTCGGGACTTTGCTCTCGGGGCCAAGGCAAGAGGGCGTGCTTGCCCGCAGAACTGAGAACACGCTGTTGGGCAGAGCTGCAACTGACCGCTGGAGTTCAGCTCTCGCCGGACGGCAGAAGGCGAAGAACGAAGCCGCTTGCGAGCGGCGCAGTGCAGCGAAGAGCTCTCCGAATTCGCCGCTAGCTCCACGGTCCTTCTCAGCTGCGAGTAGCAGCGCTCGCAGTACACGGAGCTTCGCAAGGCCCGAAGAGCCGGAGGGAAGTATCGCACACGCAAATGTGCCAGGACAGAGACGTGTTCTACGTTGTCCCCTCTCGTCGTGCAGTTCGTGCCTCTGCTGCTTCTGCTGTTAGGAATCGCTCCTTGAAAGACGAGCGAGAGCGTCCTTCCGGGTGCATTGCACTGAGTCGAGTGCTCGCTCGGGACTTTGCTCTCGGGGCCAAGGCAAGAGGGCGTGCTTGCCCGCAGAACTGAGAACACGCTGTTGGGCAGAGCTGCAACTGACCGCTCGAGTTCAGCTCTCGCCGGACGGCAGAAGGCGAAGAAGGAAGCCGCTTGCGAGCGGCGCAGTGCAGCGAAGAGCTCTCCGAATTCGCCGCTAGCTCCACGGTCCTTCTCAGCTGCGAGTAGCAGCGCTCGCAGTACACGGAGCTTCGCAAGGCCCGAAGAGCCGGAGGGAAGTATCGCACACGCAAATGTGCCAGGACAGAGACGTGTTCTACGTTGTCCCCTCTCGTCGTGCAGTTCGTGCCTCTGCTGCTTCTGCTGTTAGGAATCGCTCCTTGAAAGGCGAGCGAGAGCGTCCTTCCGGGTGCATTGCACTGAGTCGAGTGCTCGCTCGGGACTTTGCTCTCGGGGCCAAGGCAAGAGGGCGTGCTTGCCCGCAGAACTGAGAACACGCTGTTGGGCAGAGCTGCAACTGACCGCTGGAGTTCAGCTCTCGCCGGACGGCAGAAGGCGAAGAACGAAGCCGCTTGCGAGCGGCGCAGTGCAGCGAAGAGCTCTCCGAATTCGCCGCTAGCTCCACGGTCCTTCTCAGCTGCGAGTAGCAGCGCTCGCAGTACACGGAGCTTCGCAAGGCCCCAAGAGCCGGAGGGAAGTATCGCACACGCAAATGTGCCAGGACAGAGACGTGTTCTACGTTGTCCCCTCTCGTCGTGCAGTTCGTGCCTCTGCTGCTTCTGCTGTTAGGAATCGCTCCTTGAAAGGCGAGCGAGAGCGTCCTTCCGGGTGCATTGCACTGAGTCGAGTGCTCGCTCGGGACTTTGCTCTCGGGGCCAAGGCAAGAGGGCGTGCTTGCCCGCAGAACTGAGAACACGCTGTTGGGCAGAGCTGCAACTGACCGCTCGAGTTCAGCTCTCGCCGGACGGCAGAAGGCGAAGAACGAAGCCGCTTGCGAGCGGCGCAGTGCAGCGAAGAGCTCTCCGAATTCGCCGCTAGCTCCACGGTCCTTCTCAGCTGCGAGTAGCAGCGCTCGCAGTACACGGAGCTTCGCAAGGCCCCAAGAGCCGGAGGGAAGTATCGCACACGCAAATGTGCCAGGACAGAGACGTGTTCTACGGTGTCCCCTCTCGTCGTGCAGTTCGTGCCTCTGCTGCTTCTGCTGTTAGGAATCGCTCCTTGAAAGGCGAGCGAGAGCGTCCTTCCGGGTGCATTGCACTGAGTCGAGTGCTCGCTCGGGACTTTGCTCTCGGGGCCAAGGCAAGAGGGCGTGCTTGCCCGCAGAACTGAGAACACGCTGTTGGGCAGAGCTGCAACTGACCGCTCGAGTTCAGCTCTCGCCGGACGGCAGAAGGCGAAGAACGAAGCCGCTTGCGAGCGGCGCAGTGCAGCGAAGAGCTCTCCGAATTCGCCGCTAGCTCCACGGTCCTTCTCAGCTGCGAGTAGCAGCGCTCGCAGTACACGGAGCTTCGCAAGGCCCGAAGAGCCGGAGGGAAGTATCGCACACGCAAATGTGCCAGGACAGAGACGTGTTCTACGTTGTCCCCTCTCGTCGTGCAGTTTGTGCCTCTGCTGCTTCTGCTGTTAGGAATCGCTCCTTGAAAGACGAGCGAGAGCGTCCTTCCGGGTGCATTGCACTGAGTCGAGTGCTCGCTCGGGACTTTGCTCTCGGGGCCAAGGCAAGAGGGCGTGCTTGCCCGCAGAACTGAGAACACGCTGTTGGGCAGAGCTGCAACTGACCGCTGGAGTTCAGCTCTCGCCGGACGGCAGAAGGCGAAGAACGAAGCCGCTTGCGAGCGGCGCAGTGCAGCGAAGAGCTCTCCGAATTCGCCGCTAGCTCCACGGTCCTTCTCAGCTGCGAGTAGCAGCGCTCGCAGTACACGGAGCTTCGCAAGGCCCCAAGAGCCGGAGGGAAGTATCGCACACGCAAATGTGCCAGGACAGAGACGTGTTCTACGTTGTCCCCTCTCGTCGTGCAGTTCGTGCCTCTGCTGCTTCTGCTGTTAGGAATCGCTCCTTGAAAGGCGAGCGAGAGCGTCCTTCCGGGTGCATGCACTGAGTCGAGTGCTCGCTCGGGACTTTGCTCTCGGGGCCAAGGCAAGAGGGCGTGCTTGCCCGCAGAACTGAGAACACGCTGTTGGGCAGAGCTGCAACTGACCGCTCGAGTTCAGCTCTCGCCGGACGGCAGAAGGCGAAGAACGAAGCCGCTTGCGAGCGGCGCAGTGCAGCGAAGAGCTCTCCGAATTCGCCGCTAGCTCCACGGTCCTTCTCAGCTGCGAGTAGCAGCGCTCGCAGTACACGGAGCTTCGCAAGGCCCGAAGAGCCGGAGGGAAGTATCGCACACGCAAATGTGCCAGGACAGAGACGTGTTCTACGGTGTCCCCTCTCGTCGTGCAGTTCGTGCCTCTGCTGCTTCTGCTGTTAGGAATCGCTCCTTGAAAGGCGAGCGAGAGCGTCCTTCCGGGTGCATTGCACTGAGTCGAGTGCTCGCTCGGGACTTTGCTCTCGGGGCCAAGGCAAGAGGGCGTGCTTGCCCGCAGAACTGAGAACACGCTGTTGGGCAGAGCTGCAACTGACCGCTCGAGTTCAGCTCTCGCCGGACGGCAGAAGGCGAAGAACGAAGCCGCTTGCGAGCGGCGCAGTGCAGCGAAGAGCTCTCCGAATTCGCCGCTAGCTCCACGGTCCTTCTCAGCTGCGAGTAGCAGCGCTCGCAGTACACGGAGCTTCGCAAGGCCCGAAGAGCCGGAGGGAAGTATCGCACACGCAAATGTGCCAGGACAGAGACGTGTTCTACGTTGTCCCCTCTCGTCGTGCAGTTTGTGCCTCTGCTGCTTCTGCTGTTAGGAATCGCTCCTTGAAAGGCGAGCGAGAGCGTCCTTCCGGGTGCATTGCACTGAGTCGAGTGCTCGCTCGGGACTTTGCTCTCGGGCCAAGGCAAGAGGGCGTGCTTGCCCGCAGAACTGAGAACACGCTGTTGGGCAGAGCTGCAACTGACCGCTCGAGTTCAGCTCTCGCCGGACGGCAGAAGGCGAAGAACGAAGCCGCTTGCGAGCGGCGCAGTGCAGCGAAGAGCTCTCCGAATTCGCCGCTAGCTCCACGGTCCTTCTCAGCTGCGAGTAGCAGCGCTCGCAGTACACGGAGCTTCGCAAGGCCCGAAGAGCCGGAGGGAAGTATCGCACACGCAAATGTGCCAGGACAGAGACGTGTTCTACGTTGTCCCCTCTCGTCGTGCAGTTTGTGCCTCTGCTGCTTCTGCTGTTAGGAATCGCTCCTTGAAAGACGAGCGAGAGCGTCCTTCCGGGTGCATTGCACTGAGTCGAGTGCTCGCTCGGGACTTGCTCTCGGGGCCAAGGCAAGAGGGCGTGCTTGCCCGCAGAACTGAGAACACGCTGTTGGGCAGAGCTGCAACTGACCGCTGGAGTTCAGCTCTCGCCGGACGGCAGAAGGCGAAGAACGAAGCCGCTTGCGAGCGGCGCAGTGCAGCGAAGAGCTCTCCGAATTCGCCGCTAGCTCCACGGTCCTTCTCAGCTGCGAGTAGCAGCGCTCGCAGTACACGGAGCTTCGCAAGGCCCAAGAGCCGGAGGGAAGTATCGCACACGCAAATGTGCCAGGACAGAGACGTGTTCTACGTTGTCCCCTCTCGTCGTGCAGTTTGTGCCTCTGCTGCTTCTGCTGTTAGGAATCGCTCCTTGAAAGACGAGCGAGAGCGTCCTTCCGGGTGCATTGCACTGAGTCGAGTGCTCGCTCGGGACTTTGCTCTCGGGGCCAAGGCAAGAGGGCGTGCTTGCCCGCAGAACTGAGAACACGCTGTTGGGCAGAGCTGCAACTGACCGCTCGAGTTCAGCTCTCGCCGGACGGCAGAAGGCGAAGAACGAAGCCGCTTGCGAGCGGCGCAGTGCAGCGAAGAGCTCTCCGAATTCGCCGCTAGCTCCACGGTCCTTCTCAGCTGCGAGTAGCAGCGCTCGCAGTACACGGAGCTTCGCAAGGCCCGAAGAGCCGGAGGGAAGTATCGCACACGCAAATGTGCCAGGACAGAGACGTGTTCTACGTTGTCCCCTCTCGTCGTGCAGTTTGTGCCTCTGCTGCTTCTGCTGTTAGGAATCGCTCCTTGAAAGACGAGCGAGAGCGTCCTTCCGGGTGCATTGCACTGAGTCGAGTGCTCGCTCGGGACTTTGCACTCGGGGCCAAGGCAAGAGGGCGTGCTTGCCCGCAGAACTGAGAACACGCTGTTGGGCAGAGCTGCAACTGACCGCTCGAGTTCAGCTCTCGCCGGACGGCAGAAGGCGAAGAACGAAGCCGCTTGCGAGCGGCGCAGTGCAGCGAAGAGCTCTCCGAATTCGCCGCTAGCTCCACGGTCCTTCTCAGCTGCGAGTAGCAGCGCTCGCAGTACACGGAGCTTCGCAAGGCCCGAAGAGCCGGAGGGAAGTATCGCACACGCAAATGTGCCAGGACAGAGACGTGTTCTACGTTGTCCCCTCTCGTCGTGCAGTTTGTGCCTCTGCTGCTTCTGCTGTTAGGAATCGCTCCTTGAAAGACGAGCGAGAGCGTCCTTCCGGGTGCATTGCACTGAGTCGAGTGCTCGCTCGGGACTTTGCTCTCGGGGCCAAGGCAAGAGGGCGTGCTTGCCCGCAGAACTGAGAACACGCTGTTGGGCAGAGCTGCAACTGACCGCTGGAGTTCAGCTCTCGCCGGACGGCAGAAGGCGAAGAACGAAGCCGCTTGCGAGCGGCGCAGTGCAGCGAAGAGCTCTCCGAATTCGCCGCTAGCTCCACGGTCCTTCTCAGCTGCGAGTAGCAGCGCTCGCAGTACACGGAGCTTCGCAAGGCCCGAAGAGCCGGAGGGAAGTATCGCACACGCAAATGTGCCAGGACAGAGACGTGTTCTACGTTGTCCCCTCTCGTCGTGCAGTTTGTGCCTCTGCTGCTTCTGCTGTTAGGAATCGCTCCTTGAAAGACGAGCGAGAGCGTCCTTCCGGGTGCATTGCACTGAGTCGAGTGCTCGCTCGGGACTTTGCTCTCGGGGCCAAGGCAAGAGGGCGTGCTTGCCCGCAGAACTGAGAACACGCTGTTGGGCAGAGCTGCAACTGACCGCTCGAGTTCAGCTCTCGCCGGACGGCAGAAGGCGAAGAACGAAGCCGCTTGCGAGCGGCGCAGTGCAGCGAAGAGCTCTCCGAATTCGCCGCTAGCTCCACGGTCCTTCTCAGCTGCGAGTAGCAGCGCTCGCAGTACACGGAGCTTCGCAAGGCCCGAAGAGCCGGAGGGAAGTATCGCACACGCAAATGTGCCAGGACAGAGACGTGTTCTACGTTGTCCCCTCTCGTCGTGCAGTTTGTGCCTCTGCTGCTTCTGCTGTTAGAATCGCTCCTTGAAAGACGAGCGAGAGCGTCCTTCCGGGTGCATTGCACTGAGTCGAGTGCTCGCTCGGGACTTTGCTCTCGGGGCCAAGGCAAGAGGGCGTGCTTGCCCGCAGAACTGAGAACACGCTGTTGGGCAGAGCTGCAACTGACCGCTGGAGTTCAGCTCTCGCCGGACGGCAGAAGGCGAAGAACGAAGCCGCTTGCGAGCGGCGCAGTGCAGCGAAGAGCTCTCCGAATTCGCCGCTAGCTCCACGGTCCTTCTCAGCTGCGAGTAGCAGCGCTCGCAGTACACGGAGCTTCGCAAGGCCCGAAGAGCCGGAGGGAAGTATCGCACACGCAAATGTGCCAGGACAGAGACGTGTTCTACGTTGTCCCCTCTCGTCGTGCAGTTTGTGCCTCTGCTGCTTCTGCTGTTAGGAATCGCTCCTTGAAAGACGAGCGAGAGCGTCCTTCCGGGTGCATTGCACTGAGTCGAGTGCTCGCTCGGGACTTTGCTCTCGGGGCCAAGGCAAGAGGGCGTGCTTGCCCGCAGAACTGAGAACACGCTGTTGGGCAGAGCTGCAACTGACCGCTGGAGTTCAGCTCTCGCCGGACGGCAGAAGGCGAAGAACGAAGCCGCTTGCGAGCGGCGCAGTGCAGCGAAGAGCTCTCCGAATTCGCCGCTAGCTCCACGGTCCTTCTCAGCTGCGAGTAGCAGCGCTCGCAGTACACGGAGCTTCGCAAGGCCCGAAGAGCCGGAGGGAAGTATCGCACACGCAAATGTGCCAGGACAGAGACGTGTTCTACGTTGTCCCCTCTCGTCGTGCAGTTTGTGCCTCTGCTGCTTCTGCTGTTAGGAATCGCTCCTTGAAAGACGAGCGAGAGCGTCCTTCCGGGTGCATTGCACTGAGTCGAGTGCTCGCTCGGGACTTTGCTCTCGGGGCCAAGGCAAGAGGGCGTGCTTGCCCGCAGAACTGAGAACACGCTGTTGGGCAGAGCTGCAACTGACCGCTCGAGTTCAGCTCTCGCCGGACGGCAGAAGGCGAAGAACGAAGCCGCTTGCGAGCGGCGCAGTGCAGCGAAGAGCTCTCCGAATTCGCCGCTAGCTCCACGGTCCTTCTCAGCTGCGAGTAGCAGCGCTCGCAGTACACGGAGCTTCGCAAGGCCCGAAGAGCCGGAGGGAAGTATCGCACACGCAAATGCGCCAGGACAGAGACGTGTTCTACGTTGTCCCCTCTCGTCGTGCAGTTTGTGCCTCTGCTGCTTCTGCTGTTAGGAATCGCTCCTTGAAAGACGAGCGAGAGCGTCCTTCCGGGTGCATTGCACTGAGTCGAGTGCTCGCTCGGGACTTTGCTCTCGGGGCCAAGGCAAGAGGGCGTGCTTGCCCGCAGAACTGAGAACACGCTGTTGGGCAGAGCTGCAACTGACCGCTGGAGTTCAGCTCTCGCCGGACGGCAGAAGGCGAAGAACGAAGCCGCTTGCGAGCGGCGCAGTGCAGCGAAGAGCTCTCCGAATTCGCCGCTAGCTCCACGGTCCTTCTCAGCTGCGAGTAGCAGCGCTCGCAGTACACAGAGCTTCGCAAGGCCCGAAGAGCCGGAGGGAAGTATCGCACACGCAAATGTGCCAGGACAGAGACGTGTTCTACGTTGTCCCCTCTCGTCGTGCAGTTTGTGCCTCTGCTGCTTCTGCTGTTAGGAATCGCTCCTTGAAAGACGAGCGAGAGCGTCCTTCCGGGTGCATTGCACTGAGTCGAGTGCTCGCTCGGGACTTTGCTCTCGGGGCCAAGGCAAGAGGGCGTGCTTGCCCGCAGAACTGAGAACACGCTGTTGGGCAGAGCTGCAACTGACCGCTCGAGTTCAGCTCTCGCCGGACGGCAGAAGCGAAGAACGAAGCCGCTTGCGAGCGGCGCAGTGCAGCGAAGAGCTCTCCGAATTCGCCGCTAGCTCCACGGTCCTTCTCAGCTGCGAGTAGCAGCGCTCGCAGTACACAGAGCTTCGCAAGGCCCGAAGAGCCGGAGGGAAGTATCGCACACGCAAATGCGCCAGGACAGAGACGTGTTCTACGTTGTCCCCTCTCGTCGTGCAGTTTGTGCCTCTGCTGCTTCTGCTGTTAGGAATCGCTCCTTGAAAGACGAGCGAGAGCGTCCTTCCGGGTGCATTGCACTGAGTCGAGTGCTCGCTCGGGACTTTGCTCTCGGGGCCAAGCAAGAGGGCGTGCTTGCCCGCAGAACTGAGAACACGCTGTTGGGCAGAGCTGCAACTGACCGCTCGAGTTCAGCTCTCGCCGGACGGCAGAAGGCGAAGAACGAAGCCGCTTGCGAGCGGCGCAGTGCAGCGAAGAGCTCTCCGAATTCGCCGCTAGCTCCACGGTCCTTCTCAGCTGCGAGTAGCAGCGCTCGCAGTACACGAGCTTCGCAAGGCCCGAAGAGCCGGAGGGAAGTATCGCACACGCAAATGCGCCAGGACAGAGACGTGTTCTACGTTGTCCCCTCTCGTCGTGCAGTTTGTGCCTCTGCTGCTTCTGCTGTTAGGAATCGCTCCTTGAAAGACGAGCGAGAGCGTCCTTCCGGGTGCATTGCACTGAGTCGAGTGCTCGCTCGGGACTTTGCTCTCGGGGCCAAGGCAAGAGGGCGTGCTTGCCCGCAGAACTGAGAACACGCTGTTGGGCAGAGCTGCAACTGACGCTGGAGTTCAGCTCTCGCCGGACGGCAGAAGGCGAAGAACGAAGCCGCTTGCGAGCGGCGCAGTGCAGCGAAGAGCTCTCCGAATTCGCCGCTAGCTCCACGGTCCTTCTCAGCTGCGAGTAGCAGCGCTCGCAGTACACAGAGCTTCGCAAGGCCCGAAGAGCCGGAGGGAAGTATCGCACACGCAAATGTGCCAGGACAGAGACGTGTTCTACGTTGTCCCCTCTCGTCGTGCAGGTTGTGCCTCTGCTGCTTCTGCTGTTAGGAATCGCTCCTTGAAAGACGAGCGAGAGCGTCCTTCCGGGTGCATTGCACTGAGTCGAGTGA
>NW_028276659.1:0-75083 GCF_052056855.1 Sturnus vulgaris | reverse complement strand
TCGTTGTCCCTTCTCGTCATGCAGTTTGTGCCTCTGCTGCTTCTGCTGTTAGGAATCGCTCCTTGAAAGGCGAGCGAGAGCGTCCTTCCGGGTGCATTGCACTGAGTCGAGTGCTCGCTCGGGACTTTGCTCCCGGGGCCAAGGCAAGAGGGCGTGCTTGCCCGCAGAACTGAGAACACGCTGTTGGGCAGAGCTGCAACTGACCGCCGGAGTTCAGCTCTCGCCGGACGGCAGAAGGCGAAGAACGAAGCCGCTTGCGAGCGGCGCAGTGCAGCGAAGAGCTCTCCGAATTCGCCGCTAGCTCCACGCTCCTTTCTGAGCTGCGAGTAGCAGCGGCTCGCAGTACACGGGGCTTCGCAAGGCCCGAAGACCCGGAGGGAAGTATGGCAACACGCAAATGTGCCAGGACAGAGACGTGTTCTACGTTGTCCCTTCTCGTCATGCAGTTTGTGCCTCTGCTGCTTCTGCTGTTAGGAATCGCTCCTTGAAAGGCGAGCGAGAGCGTCCTTCCGGGTGCATTGCACTGAGTCGAGTGCTCGCTCGGGACTTTGCTCCCGGGGCCAAGGCAAGAGGGCGTGCTTGCCCGCAGAACTGAGAACACGCTGTTGGGCAGAGCTGCAACTGACCGCCGGAGTTCAGCTCTCGCCGGACGGCAGAAGGCGAAGAACGAAGCCGCTTGCGAGCGGCGCAGTGCAGCGAAGAGCTCTCCGAATTCGCCGCTAGCTCCACGGTCCTTCTGAGCTGCGAGTAGCAGCGCTCGCAGTACACGGGGCTTCGCAAGGCCCGAAGACCCGGAGGGAAGTATCGCACACGCAAATGTGCCAGGACAGAGACGTGTTCTACGTTGTCCCTTCTCGTCATGCAGTTTGTGCCTCTGCTGCTTCTGCTGTTAGGAATCGCTCCTTGAAAGGCGAGCGAGAGCGTCCTTCCGGGTGCATTGCACTGAGTCGAGTGCTCGCTCGGGGACTTTGCTCCCGGGGCCAAGGCAAGAGGGCGTGCTTGCCCGCAGAACTGAGAACACGCTGTTGGGCAGAGCTGCAAACTGACCGCCGGAGTTCAGCTCTCGCCGGACGGCAGAAGGCGAAGAACGAAGCCGCTTGCGAGCGGCGCAGTGCAGCGAAGAGCTCTCCGAATTCGCCGCTAGCTCCACGGTCCTTCTCAGCTGCGAGTAGCCAGCGCTCGCAGTACACGGGGCTTCGCAAGGCCCGAAGACCCGGAGGGAAGTATGGCACACGCAAATGTGCCAGGACAGAGACGTGTTCTACGTTGTCCCTTCTCGTCATGCAGTTTGTGCCTCTGCTGCTTCTGCTGTTAGGAATCGCTCCTTGAAAGGCGAGCGAGAGCGTCCTTCCGGGTGCATTGCACTGAGTCGAGTGCTCGCTCGGGACTTTGCTCCCGGGGCCAAGGCAAGAGGGCGTGCTTGCCCGCAGAACTGAGAACACGCTGTTGGGCAGAGCTGCAACTGACCGCCGGGAGTTCAGCTCTCGCCGGACGGCAGAAGGCGAAGAACGAAGCCGCTTGCGAGCGGCGCAGTGCAGCGAAGAGCTCTCCGAATTCGCCGCTAGCTCCACGCTCCTTCTGAGCTGCGAGTAGCAGCGCTCGCAGTACACGGGGCTTCGCAAGGCCCGAAGACCCGGAGGGAAGTATGGCAACACGCAAATGTGCCAGGACAGAGACGTGTTCTACGTTGTCCCTTCTCGTCATGCAGTTTGTGCCTCTGCTGCTTCTGCTGTTAGGAATCGCTCCTTGAAAGGCGAGCGAGAGCGTCCTTCCGGGTGCATTGCACTGAGTCGAGTGCTCGCTCGGGACTTTGCTCCCGGGGGCCAAGGCAAGAGGGCGTGCTTGCCCGCAGAACTGAGAACACGCTGTTGGGCAGAGCTGCAACTGACCGCCGGAGTTCAGCTCTCGCCGGACGGCAGAAGGCGAAGAACGAAGCCGCTTGCGAGCGGCGCAGTGCAGCGAAGAGCTCTCCGAATTCGCCGCTAGTTCCACGGTCCTTCTCAGCTGCGAGTAGCAGCGCTCGCAGTACACGGGGCTTCGCAAGGCCCGAAGACCCGGAGGGAAGTATCGCACACGAAAATGCGCCAGGACAGAGACGCGTTCTACGTTGTCCCTTCTCGTCATGCAGTTTGTGCCTCTGCTGCTTCTGCTGTTAGGAATCGCTCCTTGAAAGACGAGCGAGAGCGTCCTCCCGGGTGCATTGCACTGAGTCGAGTGCTCGCTCGGGACTTTGCTCTCGGGGCCAAGGCAAGAGGGCGTGCTTGCCCGCAGAACTGAGAACACGCTGTTGGGCAGAGCTGCGACTGACCGCCGGAGTTCAGCTCTCGCCGGACGGCAGAAGGCGAAGAACGAAGCCGCTTGCGAGCGGCGCAGTGCAGCGAAGAGCTCTCCGAATTCGCCGCTAGCTCCACGGTCCTTCTGAGCTGCGAGTAGCAGCGCTCGCAGTACACGGGGCTTCGCAAGGCCCGAAGACCCGGAGGGAAGTATCGCACACGCAAATGTGCCAGGACAGAGACGTGTTCTACGTTGTCCCTTCTCGTCATGCAGTTTGTGCCTCTGCTGCTTCTGCTGTTAGGAATCGCTCCTTGAAAGGCGAGCGAGAGCGTCCTTCCGGGTGCATTGCACTGAGTCGAGTGCTCGCTCGGGACTTTGCTCCCGGGGCCAAGGCAAGAGGGCGTGCTTGCCCGCAGAACTGAGAACACGCTGTTGGGCAGAGCTGCAACTGACCGCCGGAGTTCAGCTCTCGCCGGACGGCAGAAGGCGAAGAACGAAGCCGCTTGCGAGCGGCGCAGTGCAGCGAAGAGCTCTCCGAATTCGCCGCTAGCTCCACGGTCCTTCTGAGCTGCGAGTAGCAGCGCTCGCAGTACACGGAGCTTCGCAAGGCCCGAAGACCCGGAGGGAAGTATCGCACACGCAAATGTGCCAGGACAGAGACGTGTTCTACGTTGTCCCTTCTCGTCATGCAGTTTGTGCCTCTGCTGCTTCTGCTGTTAGGAATCGCTCCTTGAAAGACGAGCGAGAGCGTCCTTCCGGGTGCATTGCACTGAGTCGAGTGCTCGCTCGGGACTTTGCTCTCGGGGCCAAGGCAAGAGGGCGTGCTTGCCCGCAGAACTGAGAACACGCTGTTGGGCAGAGCTGCAACTGACCGCCGGAGTTCAGCTCTCGCCGGACGGCAGAAGGCGAAGAACGAAGCCGCTTGCGAGCGGCGCAGTGCAGCGAAGAGCTCTCCGAATTCGCCGCTAGTTCCACGGTCCTTCTCAGCTGCGAGTAGCAGCGCTCGCAGTACACGGGGCTTCGCAAGGCCCGAAGACCCGGAGGGAAGTATCGCACACGAAAATGCGCCAGGACAGAGAGGCGTTCTACGTTGTCCCTTCTCGTCATGCAGTTTGTGCCTCTGCTGCTTCTGCTGTTAGGAATCGCTCCTTGAAAGACGAGCGAGAGCGTCCTTCCGGGTGCATTGCACTGAGTCGAGTGCTCGCTCGGGACTTTGCTCTCGGGGCCAAGGCAAGAGGGCGTGCTTGCCCGCAGAACTGAGAACACGCTGTTGGGCAGAGCTGCGACTGACCGCCGGAGTTCAGCTCTCGCCGGACGGCAGAAGGCGAAGAACGAAGCCGCTTGCGAGCGGCGCAGTGCAGCGAAGAGCTCTCCGAATTCGCCGCTAGCTCCACGCTCCTTCTGAGCTGCGAGTAGCAGCGCTCGCAGTACACGGGGCTTCGCAAGGCCCGAAGACCCGGAGGGAAGTATCGCACACGCAAATGTGCCAGGACAGAGACGTGTTCTACGTTGTCCCTTCTCGTCATGCAGTTTGTGCCTCTGCTGCTTCTGCTGTTAGGAATCGCTCCTTGAAAGGCGAGCGAGAGCGTCCTTCCGGGTGCATTGCACTGAGTCGAGTGCTCGCTCGGGACTTTGCTCCCGGGGCCAAGGCAAGAGGGCGTGCTTGCCCGCAGAACTGAGAACACGCTGTTGGGCAGAGCTGCAATTGACCGCCGGAGTTCAGCTCTCGCCGGACGGCAGAAGGCGAAGAACGAAGCCGCTTGCGAGCGGCGCAGTGCAGCGAAGAGCTCTCCGAATTCGCCGCTAGCTCCACGGTCCTTCTGAGCTGCGAGTAGCAGCGCTCGCAGTACACGGGGCTTTCGCAAGGCCCGAAGACCCGGAGGGAAGTATCGCACACGCAAATGTGCCAGGACAGAGACGTGTTCTACGTTGTCCCTTCTCGTCATGCAGTTTGTGCCTCTGCTGCTTCTGCTGTTAGGAATCGCTCCTTGAAAGGCGAGCGAGAGCGTCCTTCCGGGTGCATTGCACTGAGTCGAGTGCTCGCTCGGGACTTTGCTCCCGGGGCCAAGGCAAGAGGGCGTGCTTGCCCGCAGAACTGAGAACACGCTGTTGGGCAGAGCTGCAACTGACCGCCGGAGTTCAGCTCTCGCCGGACGGCAGAAGGCGAAGAACGAAGCCGCTTGCGAGCGGCGCAGTGCAGCGAAGAGCTCTCCGAATTCGCCGCTAGCTCCACGGTCCTTCTGAGCTGCGAGTAGCAGCGCTCGCAGTACACGGGGCTTCGCAAGGCCCGAAGACCCGGAGGGAAGTATCGCACACGCAAATGTGCCAGGACAGAGACGTGTTCTACGTTGTCCCTTCTCGTCATGCAGTTTGTGCCTCTGCTGCTTCTGCTGTTAGGAATCGCTCCTTGAAAGGCGAGCGAGAGCGTCCTTCCGGGTGCATTGCACTGAGTCGAGTGCTCGCTCGGGACTTTGCTCCCGGGGCCAAGGCAAGAGGGCGTGCTTGCCCGCAGAACTGAGAACACGCTGTTGGGCAGAGCTGCAACTGACCGCCGGAGTTCAGCTCCTCGCCGGACGGCAGAAGGCGAAGAACGAAGCCGCTTGCGAGCGGCGCAGTGCAGCGAAGAGCTCTCCGAATTCGCCGCTAGCTCCACGGTCCTTCTGAGCTGCGAGTAGCAGCGCTCGCAGTACACGGGGCTTCGCAAGGCCCGAAGACCCGGAGGGAAGTATGGCACACGCAAATGTGCCAGGACAGAGACGTGTTCTACGTTGTCCCTTCTCGTCATGCAGTTTGTGCCTCTGCTGCTTCTGCTGTTAGGAATCGCTCCTTGAAAGGCGAGCGAGAGCGTCCTTCCGGGTGCATTGCACTGAGTCGAGTGCTCGCTCGGGACTTTGCTCCCGGGGCCAAGGCAAGAGGGCGTGCTTGCCCGCAGAACTGAGAACACGCTGTTGGGCAGAGCTGCAACTGACCGCCGGAGTTCAGCTCTCGCCGGACGGCAGAAGGCGAAGAACGAAGCCGCTTGCGAGCGGCGCAGTGCAGCGAAGAGCTCTCCGAATTCGCCGCTAGCTCCACGGTCCTTCTGAGCTGCGAGTAGCAGCGCTCGCAGTACACGGGGCTTCGCAAGGCCCGAAGACCCGGAGGGAAGTATCGCACACGCAAATGTGCCAGGACAGAGACGTGTTCTACGTTGTCCCTTCTCGTCATGCAGTTTGTGCCTCTGCTGCTTCTGCTGTTAGGAATCGCTCCTTGAAAGGCGAGCGAGAGCGTCCTTCCGGGTGCATTGCACTGAGTCGAGTGCTCGCTCGGGACTTTGCTCCCGGGGCCAAGGCAAGAGGGCGTGCTTGCCCGCAGAACTGAGAACACGCTGTTGGGCAGAGCTGCAACTGACCGCCGGAGTTCAGCTCTCGCCGGACGGCAGAAGGCGAAGAACGAAGCCGCTTGCGAGCGGCGCAGTGCAGCGAAGAGCTCTCCGAATTCGCCGCTAGCTCCACGGTCCTTCTCAGCTGCGAGTAGCAGCGCTCGCAGTACACGGGGCTTCGCAAGGCCCGAAGACCCGGAGGGAAGTATGGCACACGCAAATGTGCCAGGACAGAGACGTGTTCTACGTTGTCCCTTCTCGTCATGCAGTTTGTGCCTCTGCTGCTTCTGCTGTTAGGAATCGCTCCTTGAAAGGCGAGCGAGAGCGTCCTTCCGGGTGCATTGCACTGAGTCGAGTGCTCGCTCGGGACTTTGCTCCCGGGGCCAAGGCAAGAGGGCGTGCTTGCCCGCAGAACTGAGAACACGCTGTTGGGCAGAGCTGCAACTGACCGCCGGAGTTCAGCTCTCGCCGGACGGCAGAAGGCGAAGAACGAAGCCGCTTGCGAGCGGCGCAGTGCAGCGAAGAGCTCTCCGAATTCGCCGCTAGCTCCACGCTCCTTCTGAGCTGCGAGTAGCAGCGCTCGCAGTACACGGGGCTTCGCAAGGCCCGAAGACCCGGAGGGAAGTATCGCACACGCAAATGTGCCAGGACAGAGACGTGTTCTACGTTGTCCCTTCTCGTCATGCAGTTTGTGCCTCTGCTGCTTCTGCTGTTAGGAATCGCTCCTTGAAAGGCGAGCGAGAGCGTCCTTCCGGGTGCATTGCACTGAGTCGAGTGCTCGCTCGGGACTTTGCTCCCGGGGCCAAGGCAAGAGGGCGTGCTTGCCCGCAGAACTGAGAACACGCTGTTGGGCAGAGCTGCAACTGACCGCCGGAGTTCAGCTCTCGCCGGACGGCAGAAGGCGAAGAACGAAGCCGCTTGCGAGCGGCGCAGTGCAGCGAAGAGCTCTCCGAATTCGCCGCTAGTTCCACGGTCCTTCTCAGCTGCGAGTAGCAGCGCTCGCAGTACACGGGGCTTCGCAAGGCCCGAAGACCCGGAGGGAAGTATCGCACACGAAAATGCGCCAGGACAGAGACGCGTTCTACGTTGTCCCTTCTCGTCATGCAGTTTGTGCCTCTGCTGCTTCTGCTGTTAGGAATCGCTCCTTGAAAGACGAGCGAGAGCGTCCTTCCGGGTGCATTGCACTGAGTCGAGTGCTCGCTCGGGACTTTGCTCTCGGGGCCAAGGCAAGAGGGCGTGCTTGCCCGCAGAACTGAGAACACGCTGTTGGGCAGAGCTGCGACTGACCGCCGGAGTTCAGCTCTCGCCGGACGGCAGAAGGCGAAGAACGAAGCCGCTTGCGAGCGGCGCAGTGCAGCGAAGAGCTCTCCGAATTCGCCGCTAGCTCCACGGTCCTTCTGAGCTGCGAGTAGCAGCGCTCGCAGTACACGGGGCTTCGCAAGGCCCGAAGACCCGGAGGGAAGTATCGCACACGAAAATGTGCCAGGACAGAGACGTGTTCTACGTTGTCCCTTCTCGTCATGCAGTTTGTGCCTCTGCTGCTTCTGCTGTTAGGAATCGCTCCTTGAAAGGCGAGCGAGAGCGTCCTTCCGGGTGCATTGCACTGAGTCGAGTGCTCGCTCGGGACTTTGCTCCCGGGGCCAAGGCAAGAGGGCGTGCTTGCCCGCAGAACTGAGAACACGCTGTTGGGCAGAGCTGCAACTGACCGCCGGAGTTCAGCTCTCGCCGGACGGCAGAAGGCGAAGAACGAAGCCGCTTGCGAGCGGCGCAGTGCAGCGAAGAGCTCTCCGAATTCGCCGCTAGCTCCACGGTCCTTCTGAGCTGCGAGTAGCAGCGCTCGCAGTACACGGAGCTTCGCAAGGCCCGAAGACCCGGAGGGAAGTATCGCACACGCAAATGTGCCAGGACAGAGACGTGTTCTACGTTGTCCCTTCTCGTCATGCAGTTTGTGCCTCTGCTGCTTCTGCTGTTAGGAATCGCTCCTTGAAAGACGAGCGAGAGCGTCCTTCCGGGTGCATTGCACTGAGTCGAGTGCTCGCTCGGGACTTTGCTCTCGGGGCCAAGGCAAGAGGGCGTGCTTGCCCGCAGAACTGAGAACACGCTGTTGGGCAGAGCTGCAACTGACCGCCGGAGTTCAGCTCTCGCCGGACGGCAGAAGGCGAAGAACGAAGCCGCTTGCGAGCGGCGCAGTGCAGCGAAGAGCTCTCCGAATTCGCCGCTAGTTCCACGGTCCTTCTCAGCTGCGAGTAGCAGCGCTCGCAGTACACGGGGCTTCGCAAGGCCCGAAGACCCGGAGGGAAGTATCGCACACGAAAATGCGCCAGGACAGAGAGGCGTTCTACGTTGTCCCTTCTCGTCATGCAGTTTGTGCCTCTGCTGCTTCTGCTGTTAGGAATCGCTCCTTGAAAGACGAGCGAGAGCGTCCTTCCGGGTGCATTGCACTGAGTCGAGTGCTCGCTCGGGACTTTGCTCTCGGGGCCAAGGCAAGAGGGCGTGCTTGCCCGCAGAACTGAGAACACGCTGTTGGGCAGAGCTGCGACTGACCGCCGGAGTTCAGCTCTCGCCGGACGGCAGAAGGCGAAGAACGAAGCCGCTTGCGAGCGGCGCAGTGCAGCGAAGAGCTCTCCGAATTCGCCGCTAGCTCCACGCTCCTTCTGAGCTGCGAGTAGCAGCGCTCGCAGTACACGGGGCTTCGCAAGGCCCGAAGACCCGGAGGGAAGTATCGCACACGCAAATGTGCCAGGACAGAGACGTGTTCTACGTTGTCCCTTCTCGTCATGCAGTTTGTGCCTCTGCTGCTTCTGCTGTTAGGAATCGCTCCTTGAAAGGCGAGCGAGAGCGTCCTTCCGGGTGCATTGCACTGAGTCGAGTGCTCGCTCGGGACTTTGCTCCCGGGGCCAAGGCAAGAGGGCGTGCTTGCCCGCAGAACTGAGAACACGCTGTTGGGCAGAGCTGCAACTGACCGCCGGAGTTCAGCTCTCGCCGGACGGCAGAAGGCGAAGAACGAAGCCGCTTGCGAGCGGCGCAGTGCAGCGAAGAGCTCTCCGAATTCGCCGCTAGCTCCACGGTCCTTCTGAGCTGCGAGTAGCAGCGCTCGCAGTACACGGGGCTTCGCAAGGCCCGAAGACCCGGAGGGAAGTATCGCACACGCAAATGTGCCAGGACAGAGACGTGTTCTACGTTGTCCCTTCTCGTCATGCAGTTTGTGCCTCTGCTGCTTCTGCTGTTAGGAATCGCTCCTTGAAAGGCGAGCGAGAGCGTCCTTCCGGGTGCATTGCACTGAGTCGAGTGCTCGCTCGGGACTTTGCTCCCGGGGCCAAGGCAAGAGGGCGTGCTTGCCCGCAGAACTGAGAACACGCTGTTGGGCAGAGCTGCAACTGACCGCCGGAGTTCAGCTCTCGCCGGACGGCAGAAGGCGAAGAACGAAGCCGCTTGCGAGCGGCGCAGTGCAGCGAAGAGCTCTCCGAATTCGCCGCTAGCTCCACGGTCCTTCTGAGCTGCGAGTAGCAGCGCTCGCAGTACACAGGGCTTCGCAAGGCCCGAAGACCCGGAGGGAAGTATCGCACACGCAAATGTGCCAGGACAGAGACGTGTTCTACGTTGTCCCTTCTCGTCATGCAGTTTGTGCCTCTGCTGCTTCTGCTGTTAGGAATCGCTCCTTGAAAGGCGAGCGAGAGCGTCCTTCCGGGTGCATTGCACTGAGTCGAGTGCTCGCTCGGGACTTTGCTCCCGGGGCCAAGGCAAGAGGGCGTGCTTGCCCGCAGAACTGAGAACACGCTGTTGGGCAGAGCTGCAACTGACCGCCGGAGTTCAGCTGTCGCCGGACGGCAGAAGGCGAAGAACGAAGCCGCTTGCGAGCGGCGCAGTGCAGCGAAGAGCTCTCCGAATTCGCCGCTAGCTCCACGGTCCTTCTCAGCTGCGAGTAGCAGCGCTCGCAGTACACGGGGCTTCGCAAGGCCCGAAGACCCGGAGGGAAGTATGGCACACGCAAATGTGCCAGGACAGAGACGTGTTCTACGTTGTCCCTTCTCGTCATGCAGTTTGTGCCTCTGCTGCTTCTGCTGTTAGGAATCGCTCCTTGAAAGGCGAGCGAGAGCGTCCTTCCGGGTGCATTGCACTGAGTCGAGTGCTCGCTCGGGACTTTGCTCCCGGGGCCAAGGCAAGAGGGCGTGCTTGCCCGCAGAACTGAGAACACGCTGTTGGGCAGAGCTGCAACTGACCGCCGGAGTTCAGCTGTCGCCGGACGGCAGAAGGCGAAGAACGAAGCCGCTTGCGAGCGGCGCAGTGCAGCGAAGAGCTCTCCGAATTCGCCGCTAGCTCCACGGTCCTTCTGAGCTGCGAGTAGCAGCGCTCGCAGTACACGGGGCTTCGCAAGGCCCGAAGACCCGGAGGGAAGTATCGCACACGCAAATGTGCCAGGACAGAGACGTGTTCTACGTTGTCCCTTCTCGTCATGCAGTTTGTGCCTCTGCTGCTTCTGCTGTTAGGAATCGCTCCTTGAAAGGCGAGCGAGAGCGTCCTTCCGGGTGCATTGCACTGAGTCGAGTGCTCGCTCGGGACTTTGCTCCCGGGGCCAAGGCAAGAGGGCGTGCTTGCCCGCAGAACTGAGAACACGCTGTTGGGCAGAGCTGCAACTGACCGCCGGAGTTCAGCTCTCGCCGGACGGCAGAAGGCGAAGAACGAAGCCGCTTGCGAGCGGCGCAGTGCAGCGAAGAGCTCTCCGAATTCGCCGCTAGCTCCACGCTCCTTCTGAGCTGCGAGTAGCAGCGCTCGCAGTACACGGGGCTTCGCAAGGCCCGAAGACCCGGAGGGAAGTATGGCACACGCAAATGTGCCAGGACAGAGACGTGTTCTACGTTGTCCCTTCTCGTCATGCAGTTTGTGCCTCTGCTGCTTCTGCTGTTAGGAATCGCTCCTTGAAAGGCGAGCGAGAGCGTCCTTCCGGGTGCATTGCACTGAGTCGAGTGCTCGCTCGGGACTTTG
The DNA here is from genome assembly GCF_052056855.1 of Sturnus vulgaris. Lineage (NCBI taxonomy): Eukaryota > Metazoa > Chordata > Aves > Passeriformes > Sturnidae > Sturnus > Sturnus vulgaris. The sequence goes on along the minus strand of NW_028276659.1, from coordinate 64,468 downwards.
CTCCCGGGGCCAAGGCAAGAGGGCGTGCTTGCCCGCAGAACTGAGAACACGCTGTTGGGCAGAGCTGCAACTGACCGCCGGAGTTCAGCTCTCGCCGGACGGCAGAAGGCGAAGAACGAAGCCGCTTGCGAGCGGCGCAGTGCAGCGAAGAGCTCTCCGAATTCGCCGCTAGCTCCACGGTCCTTCTGAGCTGCGAGTAGCAGCGCTCGCAGTACACGGGGCTTCGCAAGGCCCGAAGACCCGGAGGGAAGTATGGCACACGCAAATGTGCCAGGACAGAGACGTGTTCTACGTTGTCCCTTCTCGTCATGCAGTTTGTGCCTCTGCTGCTTCTGCTGTTAGGAATCGCTCCTTGAAAGACGAGCGAGAGCGTCCTTCCGGGTGCATTGCACTGAGTCGAGTGCTCGCTCGGGACTTTGCTCCCGGGGCCAAGGCAAGAGGGCGTGCTTGCCCGCAGAACTGAGAACACGCTGTTGGGCAGAGCTGCAACTGACCGCCGGAGTTCAGCTCTCGCCGGACGGCAGAAGGCGAAGAACGAAGCCGCTTGCGAGCGGCGCAGTGCAGCGAAGAGCTCTCCGAATTCGCCGCTAGCTCCACGGTCCTTCTGAGCTGCGAGTAGCAGCGCTCGCAGTACACGGGGCTTCGCAAGGCCCGAAGACCCGGAGGGAAGTATGGCACACGCAAATGTGCCAGGACAGAGACGTGTTCTACGTTGTCCCTTCTCGTCATGCAGTTTGTGCCTCTGCTGCTTCTGCTGTTAGGAATCGCTCCTTGAAAGGCGAGCGAGAGCGTCCTTCCGGGTGCATTGCACTGAGTCGAGTGCTCGCTCGGGACTTTGCTCCCGGGGCCAAGGCAAGAGGGCGTGCTTGCCCGCAGAACTGAGAACACGCTGTTGGGCAGAGCTGCAACTGACCGCCGGAGTTCAGCTCTCGCCGGACGGCAGAAGGCGAAGAACGAAGCCGCTTGCGAGCGGCGCAGTGCAGCGAAGAGCTCTCCGAATTCGCCGCTAGCTCCACGGTCCTTCTCAGCTGCGAGTAGCAGCGCTCGCAGTACACGGAGCTTCGCAAGGCCCGAAGACCCGGAGGGAAGTATCGCACACGCAAATGTGCCAGGACAGAGACGTGTTCTACGTTGTCCCTTCTCGTCATGCAGTTTGTGCCTCTGCTGCTTCTGCTGTTAGGAATCGCTCCTTGAAAGACGAGCGAGAGCGTCCTTCCGGGTGCATTGCACTGAGTCGAGTGCTCGCTCGGGACTTTGCTCTCGGGGCCAAGGCAAGAGGGCGTGCTTGCCCGCAGAACTGAGAACACGCTGTTGGGCAGAGCTGCAACTGACCGCCGGAGTTCAGCTGTCGCCGGACGGCAGAAGGCGAAGAACGAAGCCGCTTGCGAGCGGCGCAGTGCAGCGAAGAGCTCTCCGAATTCGCCGCTAGTTCCACGGTCCTTCTCAGCTGCGAGTAGCAGCGCTCGCAGTACACGGGGCTTCGCAAGGCCCGAAGACCCGGAGGGAAGTATCGCACACGAAAATGCGCCAGGACAGAGAGGCGTTCTACGTTGTCCCTTCTCGTCATGCAGTTTGTGCCTCTGCTGCTTCTGCTGTTAGGAATCGCTCCTTGAAAGACGAGCGAGAGCGTCCTTCCGGGTGCATTGCACTGAGTCGAGTGCTCGCTCGGGACTTTGCTCCCGGGGCCAAGGCAAGAGGGAGTGCTTGCCCGCAGAACTGAGAACACGCTGTTGGGCAGAGCTGCGACTGACCGCCGGAGTTCAGCTCTCGCCGGACGGCAGAAGGCGAAGAACGAAGCCGCTTGCGAGCGGCGCAGTGCAGCGAAGAGCTCTCCGAATTCGCCGCTAGCTCCACGCTCCTTCTGAGCTGCGAGTAGCAGCGCTCGCAGTACACGGGGCTTCGCAAGGCCCGAAGACCCGGAGGGAAGTATGGCACACGCAAATGTGCCAGGACAGAGACGTGTTCTACGTTGTCCCTTCTCGTCATGCAGTTTGTGCCTCTGCTGCTTCTGCTGTTAGGAATCGCTCCTTGAAAGGCGAGCGAGAGCGTCCTTCCGGGTGCATTGCACTGAGTCGAGTGCTCGCTCGGGACTTTGCTCCCGGGGCCAAGGCAAGAGGGCGTGCTTGCCCGCAGAACTGAGAACACGCTGTTGGGCAGAGCTGCAACTGACCGCCGGAGTTCAGCTCTCGCCGGACGGCAGAAGGCGAAGAACGAAGCCGCTTGCGAGCGGCGCAGTGCAGCGAAGAGCTCTCCGAATTCGCCGCTAGCTCCACGGTCCTTCTGAGCTGCGAGTAGCAGCGCTCGCAGTACACGGGGCTTCGCAAGGCCCGAAGACCCGGAGGGAAGTATGGCACACGCAAATGTGCCAGGACAGAGACGTGTTCTACGTTGTCCCTTCTCGTCATGCAGTTTGTGCCTCTGCTGCTTCTGCTGTTAGGAATCGCTCCTTGAAAGGCGAGCGAGAGCGTCCTTCCGGGTGCATTGCACTGAGTCGAGTGCTCGCTCGGGACTTTGCTCCCGGGGCCAAGGCAAGAGGGCGTGCTTGCCCGCAGAACTGAGAACACGCTGTTGGGCAGAGCTGCAACTGACCGCCGGAGTTCAGCTCTCGCCGGACGGCAGAAGGCGAAGAACGAAGCCGCTTGCGAGCGGCGCAGTGCAGCGAAGAGCTCTCCGAATTCGCCGCTAGCTCCACGGTCCTTCTGAGCTGCGAGTAGCAGCGCTCGCAGTACACGGGGCTTCGCAAGGCCCGAAGACCCGGAGGGAAGTATGGCACACGCAAATGTGCCAGGACAGAGACGTGTTCTACGTTGTCCCTTCTCGTCATGCAGTTTGTGCCTCTGCTGCTTCTGCTGTTAGGAATCGCTCCTTGAAAGACGAGCGAGAGCGTCCTTCCGGGTGCATTGCACTGAGTCGAGTGCTCGCTCGGGACTTTGCTCCCGGGGCCAAGGCAAGAGGGCGTGCTTGCCCGCAGAACTGAGAACACGCTGTTGGGCAGAGCTGCAACTGACCGCCGGAGTTCAGCTCTCGCCGGACGGCAGAAGGCGAAGAACGAAGCCGCTTGCGAGCGGCGCAGTGCAGCGAAGAGCTCTCCGAATTCGCCGCTAGCTCCACGCTCCTTCTGAGCTGCGAGTAGCAGCGCTCGCAGTACACGGGGCTTCGCAAGGCCCGAAGACCCGGAGGGAAGTATGGCACACGCAAATGTGCCAGGACAGAGACGTGTTCTACGTTGTCCCTTCTCGTCATGCAGTTTGTGCCTCTGCTGCTTCTGCTGTTAGGAATCGCTCCTTGAAAGACGAGCGAGAGCGTCCTTCCGGGTGCATTGCACTGAGTCGAGTGCTCGCTCGGGACTTTGCTCCCGGGGCCAAGGCAAGAGGGCGTGCTTGCCCGCAGAACTGAGAACACGCTGTTGGGCAGAGCTGCAACTGACCGCCGGAGTTCAGCTCTCGCCGGACGGCAGAAGGCGAAGAACGAAGCCGCTTGCGAGCGGCGCAGTGCAGCGAAGAGCTCTCCGAATTCGCCGCTAGCTCCACGGTCCTTCTGAGCTGCGAGTAGCAGCGCTCGCAGTACACGGGGCTTCGCAAGGCCCGAAGACCCGGAGGGAAGTATGGCACACGCAAATGTGCCAGGACAGAGACGTGTTCTACGTTGTCCCTTCTCGTCATGCAGTTTGTGCCTCTGCTGCTTCTGCTGTTAGGAATCGCTCCTTGAAAGGCGAGCGAGAGCGTCCTTCCGGGTGCATTGCACTGAGTCGAGTGCTCGCTCGGGACTTTGCTCCCGGGGCCAAGGCAAGAGGGCGTGCTTGCCCGCAGAACTGAGAACACGCTGTTGGGCAGAGCTGCAACTGACCGCCGGAGTTCAGCTCTCGCCGGACGGCAGAAGGCGAAGAACGAAGCCGCTTGCGAGCGGCGCAGTGCAGCGAAGAGCTCTCCGAATTCGCCGCTAGCTCCACGGTCCTTCTCAGCTGCGAGTAGCAGCGCTCGCAGTACACGGAGCTTCGCAAGGCCCGAAGACCCGGAGGGAAGTATCGCACACGCAAATGTGCCAGGACAGAGACGTGTTCTACGTTGTCCCTTCTCGTCATGCAGTTTGTGCCTCTGCTGCTTCTGCTGTTAGGAATCGCTCCTTGAAAGACGAGCGAGAGCGTCCTTCCGGGTGCATTGCACTGAGTCGAGTGCTCGCTCGGGACTTTGCTCTCGGGGCCAAGGCAAGAGGGCGTGCTTGCCCGCAGAACTGAGAACACGCTGTTGGGCAGAGCTGCAACTGACCGCCGGAGTTCAGCTGTCGCCGGACGGCAGAAGGCGAAGAACGAAGCCGCTTGCGAGCGGCGCAGTGCAGCGAAGAGCTCTCCGAATTCGCCGCTAGTTCCACGGTCCTTCTCAGCTGCGAGTAGCAGCGCTCGCAGTACACGGGGCTTCGCAAGGCCCGAAGACCCGGAGGGAAGTATCGCACACGAAAATGCGCCAGGACAGAGAGGCGTTCTACGTTGTCCCTTCTCGTCATGCAGTTTGTGCCTCTGCTGCTTCTGCTGTTAGGAATCGCTCCTTGAAAGACGAGCGAGAGCGTCCTTCCGGGTGCATTGCACTGAGTCGAGTGCTCGCTCGGGACTTTGCTCCCGGGGCCAAGGCAAGAGGGAGTGCTTGCCCGCAGAACTGAGAACACGCTGTTGGGCAGAGCTGCGACTGACCGCCGGAGTTCAGCTCTCGCCGGACGGCAGAAGGCGAAGAACGAAGCCGCTTGCGAGCGGCGCAGTGCAGCGAAGAGCTCTCCGAATTCGCCGCTAGCTCCACGGTCCTTCTGAGCTGCGAGTAGCAGCGCTCGCAGTACACGGGGCTTCGCAAGGCCCGAAGACCCGGAGGGAAGTATGGCACACGCAAATGTGCCAGGACAGAGACGTGTTCTACGTTGTCCCTTCTCGTCATGCAGTTTGTGCCTCTGCTGCTTCTGCTGTTAGGAATCGCTCCTTGAAAGGCGAGCGAGAGCGTCCTTCCGGGTGCATTGCACTGAGTCGAGTGCTCGCTCGGGACTTTGCTCCCGGGGCCAAGGCAAGAGGGCGTGCTTGCCCGCAGAACTGAGAACACGCTGTTGGGCAGAGCTGCAACTGACCGCCGGAGTTCAGCTCTCGCCGGACGGCAGAAGGCGAAGAACGAAGCCGCTTGCGAGCGGCGCAGTGCAGCGAAGAGCTCTCCGAATTCGCCGCTAGCTCCACGGTCCTTCTGAGCTGCGAGTAGCAGCGCTCGCAGTACACGGGGCTTCGCAAGGCCCGAAGACCCGGAGGGAAGTATGGCACACGCAAATGTGCCAGGACAGAGACGTGTTCTACGTTGTCCCTTCTCGTCATGCAGTTTGTGCCTCTGCTGCTTCTGCTGTTAGGAATCGCTCCTTGAAAGGCGAGCGAGAGCGTCCTTCCGGGTGCATTGCACTGAGTCGAGTGCTCGCTCGGGACTTTGCTCCCGGGGCCAAGGCAAGAGGGCGTGCTTGCCCGCAGAACTGAGAACACGCTGTTGGGCAGAGCTGCAACTGACCGCCGGAGTTCAGCTCTCGCCGGACGGCAGAAGGCGAAGAACGAAGCCGCTTGCGAGCGGCGCAGTGCAGCGAAGAGCTCTCCGAATTCGCCGCTAGCTCCACGGTCCTTCTGAGCTGCGAGTAGCAGCGCTCGCAGTACACGGGGCTTCGCAAGGCCCGAAGACCCGGAGGGAAGTATGGCACACGCAAATGTGCCAGGACAGAGACGTGTTCTACGTTGTCCCTTCTCGTCATGCAGTTTGTGCCTCTGCTGCTTCTGCTGTTAGGAATCGCTCCTTGAAAGACGAGCGAGAGCGTCCTTCCGGGTGCATTGCACTGAGTCGAGTGCTCGCTCGGGACTTTGCTCCCGGGGCCAAAGCAAGAGGGCGTGCTTGCCCGCAGAACTGAGAACACGCTGTTGGGCAGAGCTGCAACTGACCGCCGGAGTTCAGCTCTCGCCGGACGGCAGAAGGCGAAGAACGAAGCCGCTTGCGAGCGGCGCAGTGCAGCGAAGAGCTCTCCGAATTCGCCGCTAGCTCCACGGTCCTTCTCAGCTGCGAGTAGCAGCGCTCGCAGTACACGGGGCTTCGCAAGGCCCGAAGACCCGGAGGGAAGTATGGCACACGCAAATGTGCCAGGACAGAGACGTGTTCTACGTTGTCCCTTCTCGTCATGCAGTTTGTGCCTCTGCTGCTTCTGCTGTTAGGAATCGCTCCTTGAAAGGCGAGCGAGAGCGTCCTTCCGGGTGCATTGCACTGAGTCGAGTGCTCGCTCGGGACTTTGCTCCCGGGGCCAAGGCAAGAGGGCGTGCTTGCCCGCAGAACTGAGAACACGCTGTTGGGCAGAGCTGCAACTGACCGCCGGAGTTCAGCTCTCGCCGGACGGCAGAAGGCGAAGAACGAAGCCGCTTGCGAGCGGCGCAGTGCAGCGAAGAGCTCTCCGAATTCGCCGCTAGCTCCACGGTCCTTCTGAGCTGCGAGTAGCAGCGCTCGCAGTACACGGGGCTTCGCAAGGCCCGAAGACCCGGAGGGAAGTATCGCACACGCAAATGTGCCAGGACAGAGACGTGTTCTACGTTGTCCCTTCTCGTCATGCAGTTTGTGCCTCTGCTGCTTCTGCTGTTAGGAATCGCTCCTTGAAAGGCGAGCGAGAGCGTCCTTCCGGGTGCATTGCACTGAGTCGAGTGCTCGCTCGGGACTTTGCTCCCGGGGCCAAGGCAAGAGGGCGTGCTTGCCCGCAGAACTGAGAACACGCTGTTGGGCAGAGCTGCAACTGACCGCCGGAGTTCTGCTGTCGCCGGACGGCAGAAGGCGAAGAACGAAGCCGCTTGCGAGCGGCGCAGTGCAGCGAAGAGCTCTCCGAATTCGCCGCTAGCTCCACGGTCCTTCTGAGCTGCGAGTAGCAGCGCTCGCAGTACACGGGGCTTCGCAAGGCCCGAAGACCCGGAGGGAAGTATCGCACACGCAAATGTGCCAGGACAGAGACGTGTTCTACGTTGTCCCTTCTCGTCATGCAGTTTGTGCCTCTGCTGCTTCTGCTGTTAGGAATCGCTCCTTGAAAGGCGAGCGAGAGCGTCCTTCCGGGTGCATTGCACTGAGTCGAGTGCTCGCTCGGGACTTTGCTCCCGGGGCCAAGGCAAGAGGGCGTGCTTGCCCGCAGAACTGAGAACACGCTGTTGGGCAGAGCTGCAACTGACCGCCGGAGTTCAGCTCTCGCCGGACGGCAGAAGGCGAAGAACGAAGCCGCTTGCGAGCGGCGCAGTGCAGCGAAGAGCTCTCCGAATTCGCCGCTAGCTCCACGGTCCTTCTCAGCTGCGAGTAGCAGCGCTCGCAGTACACGGGGCTTCGCAAGGCCCGAAGACCCGGAGGGAAGTATGGCACACGCAAATGTGCCAGGACAGAGACGTGTTCTACGTTGTCCCTTCTCGTCATGCAGTTTGTGCCTCTGCTGCTTCTGCTGTTAGGAATCGCTCCTTGAAAGGCGAGCGAGAGCGTCCTTCCGGGTGCATTGCACTGAGTCGAGTGCTCGCTCGGGACTTTGCTCCCGGGGCCAAGGCAAGAGGGCGTGCTTGCCCGCAGAACTGAGAACACGCTGTTGGGCAGAGCTGCAACTGACCGCCGGAGTTCAGCTCTCGCCGGACGGCAGAAGGCGAAGAACGAAGCCGCTTGCGAGCGGCGCAGTGCAGCGAAGAGCTCTCCGAATTCGCCGCTAGCTCCACGGTCCTTCTGAGCTGCGAGTAGCAGCGCTCGCAGTACACGGGGCTTCGCAAGGCCCGAAGACCCGGAGGGATGTATGGCACACGCAAATGTGCCAGGATAGAGACGTGTTCTACGTTGTCCCTTCTCGTCATGCAGTTTGTGCCTCTGCTGCTTCTGCTGTTAGGAATCGCTCCTTGAAAGGCGAGCGAGAGCGTCCTTCCGGGTGCATTGCACTGAGTCGAGTGCTCGCTCGGGACTTTGCTCCCGGGGCCAAGGCAAGAGGGCGTGCTTGCCCGCAGAACTGAGAACACGCTGTTGGGCAGAGCTGCAACTGACCGCCGGAGTTCAGCTGTCGCCGGACGGCAGAAGGCGAAGAACGAAGCCGCTTGCGAGCGGCGCAGTGCAGCGAAGAGCTCTCCGAATTCGCCGCTAGCTCCACGGTCCTTCTGAGCTGCGAGTAGCAGCGCTCGCAGTACACGGGGCTTCGCAAGGCCCGAAGACCCGGAGGGAAGTATGGCACACGCAAATGTGCCAGGACAGAGACGTGTTCTACGTTGTCCCTTCTCGTCATGCAGTTTGTGCCTCTGCTGCTTCTGCTGTTAGGAATCGCTCCTTGAAAGACGAGCGAGAGCGTCCTTCCGGGTGCATTGCACTGAGTCGAGTGCTCGCTCGGGACTTTGCTCCCGGGGCCAAAGCAAGAGGGCGTGCTTGCCCGCAGAACTGAGAACACGCTGTTGGGCAGAGCTGCAACTGACCGCCGGAGTTCAGCTCTCGCCGGACGGCAGAAGGCGAAGAACGAAGCCGCTTGCGAGCGGCGCAGTGCAGCGAAGAGCTCTCCGAATTCGCCGCTAGCTCCACGGTCCTTCTGAGCTGCGAGTAGCAGCGCTCGCAGTACACGGGGCTTCGCAAGGCCCGAAGACCCGGAGGGAAGTATGGCACACGCAAATGTGCCAGGACAGAGACGTGTTCTACGTTGTCCCTTCTCGTCATGCAGTTTGTGCCTCTGCTGCTTCTGCTGTTAGGAATCGCTCCTTGAAAGGCGAGCGAGAGCGTCCTTCCGGGTGCATTGCACTGAGTCGAGTGCTCGCTCGGGACTTTGCTCCCGGGGCCAAGGCAAGAGGGCGTGCTTGCCCGCAGAACTGAGAACACGCTGTTGGGCAGAGCTGCAACTGACCGCCGGAGTTCAGCTCTCGCCGGACGGCAGAAGGCGAAGAACGAAGCCGCTTGCGAGCGGCGCAGTGCAGCGAAGAGCTCTCCGAATTCGCCGCTAGCTCCACGGTCCTTCTGAGCTGCGAGTAGCAGCGCTCGCAGTACACGGGGCTTCGCAAGGCCCGAAGACCCGGAGGGAAGTATCGCACACGCAAATGTGCCAGGACAGAGACGTGTTCTACGTTGTCCCTTCTCGTCATGCAGTTTGTGCCTCTGCTGCTTCTGCTGTTAGGAATCGCTCCTTGAAAGGCGAGCGAGAGCGTCCTTCCGGGTGCATTGCACTGAGTCGAGTGCTCGCTCGGGACTTTGCTCCCGGGGCCAAGGCAAGAGGGCGTGCTTGCCCGCAGAACTGAGAACACGCTGTTGGGCAGAGCTGCAACTGACCGCCGGAGTTCAGCTCTCGCCGGACGGCAGAAGGCGAAGAACGAAGCCGCTTGCGAGCGGCGCAGTGCAGCGAAGAGCTCTCCGAATTCGCCGCTAGCTCCACGGTCCTTCTGAGCTGCGAGTAGCAGCGCTCGCAGTACACGGGGCTTCGCAAGGCCCGAAGACCCGGAGGGAAGTATGGCACACGCAAATGTGCCAGGACAGAGACGTGTTCTACGTTGTCCCTTCTCGTCATGCAGTTTGTGCCTCTGCTGCTTCTGCTGTTAGGAATCGCTCCTTGAAAGGCGAGCGAGAGCGTCCTTCCGGGTGCATTGCACTGAGTCGAGTGCTCGCTCGGGACTTTGCTCCCGGGGCCAAGGCAAGAGGGCGTGCTTGCCCGCAGAACTGAGAACACGCTGTTGGGCAGAGCTGCAACTGACCGCCGGAGTTCAGCTCTCGCCGGACGGCAGAAGGCGAAGAACGAAGCCGCTTGCGAGCGGCGCAGTGCAGCGAAGAGCTCTCCGAATTCGCCGCTAGCTCCACGGTCCTTCTGAGCTGCGAGTAGCAGCGCTCGCAGTACACGGGGCTTCGCAAGGCCCGAAGACCCGGAGGGAAGTATCGCACACGCAAATGTGCCAGGACAGAGACGTGTTCTACGTTGTCCCTTCTCGTCATGCAGTTTGTGCCTCTGCTGCTTCTGCTGTTAGGAATCGCTCCTTGAAAGGCGAGCGAGAGCGTCCTTCCGGGTGCATTGCACTGAGTCGAGTGCTCGCTCGGGACTTTGCTCCCGGGGCCAAGGCAAGAGGGCGTGCTTGCCCGCAGAACTGAGAACACGCTGTTGGGCAGAGCTGCAACTGACCGCCGGAGTTCAGCTGTCGCCGGACGGCAGAAGGCGAAGAACGAAGCCGCTTGCGAGCGGCGCAGTGCAGCGAAGAGCTCTCCGAATTCGCCGCTAGCTCCACGGTCCTTCTCAGCTGCGAGTAGCAGCGCTCGCAGTACACGGGGCTTCGCAAGGCCCGAAGACCCGGAGGGAAGTATGGCACACGCAAATGTGCCAGGACAGAGACGTGTTCTACGTTGTCCCTTCTCGTCATGCAGTTTGTGCCTCTGCTGCTTCTGCTGTTAGGAATCGCTCCTTGAAAGGCGAGCGAGAGCGTCCTTCCGGGTGCATTGCACTGAGTCGAGTGCTCGCTCGGGACTTTGCTCCCGGGGCCAAGGCAAGAGGGCGTGCTTGCCCGCAGAACTGAGAACACGCTGTTGGGCAGAGCTGCAACTGACCGCCGGAGTTCAGCTCTCGCCGGACGGCAGAAGGCGAAGAACGAAGCCGCTTGCGAGCGGCGCAGTGCAGCGAAGAGCTCTCCGAATTCGCCGCTAGCTCCACGGTCCTTCTCAGCTGCGAGTAGCAGCGCTCGCAGTACACGGGGCTTCGCAAGGCCCGAAGACCCGGAGGGAAGTATCGCACACGCAAATGTGCCAGGACAGAGACGTGTTCTACGTTGTCCCTTCTCGTCATGCAGTTTGTGCCTCTGCTGCTTCTGCTGTTAGGAATCGCTCCTTGAAAGGCGAGCGAGAGCGTCCTTCCGGGTGCATTGCACTGAGTCGAGTGCTCGCTCGGGACTTTGCTCCCGGGGCCAAGGCAAGAGGGCGTGCTTGCCCGCAGAACTGAGAACACGCTGTTGGGCAGAGCTGCAACTGACCGCCGGAGTTCAGCTCTCGCCGGACGGCAGAAGGCGAAGAACGAAGCCGCTTGCGAGCGGCGCAGTGCAGCGAAGAGCTCTCCGAATTCGCCGCTAGCTCCACGGTCCTTCTGAGCTGCGAGTAGCAGCGCTCGCAGTACACGGGGCTTCGCAAGGCCCGAAGACCCGGAGGGAAGTATGGCACACGCAAATGTGCCAGGACAGAGACGTGTTCTACGTTGTCCCTTCTCGTCATGCAGTTTGTGCCTCTGCTGCTTCTGCTGTTAGGAATCGCTCCTTGAAAGGCGAGCGAGAGCGTCCTTCCGGGTGCATTGCACTGAGTCGAGTGCTCGCTCGGGACTTTGCTCCCGGGGCCAAGGCAAGAGGGCGTGCTTGCCCGCAGAACTGAGAACACGCTGTTGGGCAGAGCTGCAACTGACCGCCGGAGTTCAGCTCTCGCCGGACGGCAGAAGGCGAAGAACGAAGCCGCTTGCGAGCGGCGCAGTGCAGCGAAGAGCTCTCCGAATTCGCCGCTAGCTCCACGGTCCTTCTGAGCTGCGAGTAGCAGCGCTCGCAGTACACGGGGCTTCGCAAGGCCCGAAGACCCGGAGGGAAGTATGGCACACGCAAATGTGCCAGGACAGAGACGTGTTCTACGGTGTCCCTTCTCGTCATGCAGTTTGTGCCTCTGCTGCTTCTGCTGTTAGGAATCGCTCCTTGAAAGGCGAGCGAGAGCGTCCTTCCGGGTGCATTGCACTGAGTCGAGTGCTCGCTCGGGACTTTGCTCCCGGGGCCAAGGCAAGAGGGCGTGCTTGCCCGCAGAACTGAGAACACGCTGTTGGGCAGAGCTGCGACTGACCGCCGGAGTTCAGCTCTCGCCGGACGGCAGAAGGCGAAGAACGAAGCCGCTTGCGAGCGGCGCAGTGCAGCGAAGAGCTCTCCGAATTCGCCGCTAGCTCCACGGTCCTTCTGAGCTGCGAGTAGCAGCGCTCGCAGTACACGGGGCTTCGCAAGGCCCGAAGACCCGGAGGGAAGTATCGCACACGCAAATGTGCCAGGACAGAGACGTGTTCTACGTTGTCCCTTCTCGTCATGCAGTTTGTGCCTCTGCTGCTTCTGCTGTTAGGAATCGCTCCTTGAAAGGCGAGCGAGAGCGTCCTTCCGGGTGCATTGCACTGAGTCGAGTGCTCGCTCGGGACTTTGCTCCCGGGGCCAAGGCAAGAGGGCGTGCTTGCCCGCAGAACTGAGAACACGCTGTTGGGCAGAGCTGCAACTGACCGCCGGAGTTCAGCTCTCGCCGGACGGCAGAAGGCGAAGAACGAAGCCGCTTGCGAGCGGCGCAGTGCAGCGAAGAGCTCTCCGAATTCGCCGCTAGCTCCACGCTCCTTCTGAGCTGCGAGTAGCAGCGCTCGCAGTACACGGGGCTTCGCAAGGCCCGAAGACCCGGAGGGAAGTATGGCACACGCAAATGTGCCAGGACAGAGACGTGTTCTACGTTGTCCCTTCTCGTCATGCAGTTTGTGCCTCTGCTGCTTCTGCTGTTAGGAATCGCTCCTTGAAAGGCGAGCGAGAGCGTCCTTCCGGGTGCATTGCACTGAGTCGAGTGCTCGCTCGGGACTTTGCTCCCGGGGCCAAGGCAAGAGGGCGTGCTTGCCCGCAGAACTGAGAACACGCTGTTGGGCAGAGCTGCAACTGACCGCCGGAGTTCAGCTCTCGCCGGACGGCAGAAGGCGAAGAACGAAGCCGCTTGCGAGCGGCGCAGTGCAGCGAAGAGCTCTCCGAATTCGCCGCTAGCTCCACGGTCCTTCTGAGCTGCGAGTAGCAGCGCTCGCAGTACACGGGGCTTCGCAAGGCCCGAAGACCCGGAGGGAAGTATCGCACACGCAAATGTGCCAGGACAGAGACGTGTTCTACGTTGTCCCTTCTCGTCATGCAGTTTGTGCCTCTGCTGCTTCTGCTGTTAGGAATCGCTCCTTGAAAGGCGAGCGAGAGCGTCCTTCCGGGTGCATTGCACTGAGTCGAGTGCTCGCTCGGGACTTTGCTCCCGGGGCCAAGGCAAGAGGGCGTGCTTGCCCGCAGAACTGAGAACACGCTGTTGGGCAGAGCTGCAACTGACCGCCGGAGTTCAGCTCTCGCCGGACGGCAGAAGGCGAAGAACGAAGCCGCTTGCGAGCGGCGCAGTGCAGCGAAGAGCTCTCCGAATTCGCCGCTAGCTCCACGCTCCTTCTGAGCTGCGAGTAGCAGCGCTCGCAGTACACGGGGCTTCGCAAGGCCCGAAGACCCGGAGGGAAGTATCGCACACGCAAATGTGCCAGGACAGAGACGTGTTCTACGTTGTCCCTTCTCGTCATGCAGTTTGTGCCTCTGCTGCTTCTGCTGTTAGGAATCGCTCCTTGAAAGGCGAGCGAGAGCGTCCTTCCGGGTGCATTGCACTGAGTCGAGTGCTCGCTCGGGACTTTGCTCCCGGGGCCAAGGCAAGAGGGCGTGCTTGCCCGCAGAACTGAGAACACGCTGTTGGGCAGAGCTGCAACTGACCGCCGGAGTTCAGCTCTCGCCGGACGGCAGAAGGCGAAGAACGAAGCCGCTTGCGAGCGGCGCAGTGCAGCGAAGAGCTCTCCGAATTCGCCGCTAGTTCCACGGTCCTTCTCAGCTGCGAGTAGCAGCGCTCGCAGTACACGGGGCTTCGCAAGGCCCGAAGACCCGGAGGGAAGTATCGCACACGAAAATGCGCCAGGACAGAGACGCGTTCTACGTTGTCCCTTCTCGTCATGCAGTTTGTGCCTCTGCTGCTTCTGCTGTTAGGAATCGCTCCTTGAAAGACGAGCGAGAGCGTCCTTCCGGGTGCATTGCACTGAGTCGAGTGCTCGCTCGGGACTTTGCTCTCGGGGCCAAGGCAAGAGGGCGTGCTTGCCCGCAGAACTGAGAACACGCTGTTGGGCAGAGCTGCGACTGACCGCCGGAGTTCAGCTCTCGCCGGACGGCAGAAGGCGAAGAACGAAGCCGCTTGCGAGCGGCGCAGTGCAGCGAAGAGCTCTCCGAATTCGCCGCTAGCTCCACGGTACTTCTCAGCTGCGAGTAGCAGCGCTCGCAGTACACGGGGCTTCGCAAGGCCCGAAGACCCGGAGGGAAGTATCGCACACGCAAATGTGCCAGGACAGAGACGTGTTCTACGTTGTCCCTTCTCGTCATGCAGTTTGTGCCTCTGCTGCTTCTGCTGTTAGGAATCGCTCCTTGAAAGGCGAGCGAGAGCGTCCTTCCGGGTGCATTGCACTGAGTCGAGTGCTCGCTCGGGACTTTGCTCCCGGGGCCAAGGCAAGAGGGCGTGCTTGCCCGCAGAACTGAGAACACGCTGTTGGGCAGAGCTGCAACTGACCGCCGGAGTTCAGCTCTCGCCGGACGGCAGAAGGCGAAGAACGAAGCCGCTTGCGAGCGGCGCAGTGCAGCGAAGAGCTCTCCGAATTCGCCGCTAGCTCCACGGTCCTTCTGAGCTGCGAGTAGCAGCGCTCGCAGTACACGGAGCTTCGCAAGGCCCGAAGACCCGGAGGGAAGTATCGCACACGCAAATGTGCCAGGACAGAGACGTGTTCTACGTTGTCCCTTCTCGTCATGCAGTTTGTGCCTCTGCTGCTTCTGCTGTTAGGAATCGCTCCTTGAAAGACGAGCGAGAGCGTCCTTCCGGGTGCATTGCACTGAGTCGAGTGCTCGCTCGGGACTTTGCTCTCGGGGCCAAGGCAAGAGGGCGTGCTTGCCCGCAGAACTGAGAACACGCTGTTGGGCAGAGCTGCAACTGACCGCCGGAGTTCAGCTCTCGCCGGACGGCAGAAGGCGAAGAACGAAGCCGCTTGCGAGCGGCGCAGTGCAGCGAAGAGCTCTCCGAATTCGCCGCTAGTTCCACGGTCCTTCTCAGCTGCGAGTAGCAGCGCTCGCAGTACACGGGGCTTCGCAAGGCCCGAAGACCCGGAGGGAAGTATCGCACACGAAAATGCGCCAGGACAGAGAGGCGTTCTACGTTGTCCCTTCTCGTCATGCAGTTTGTGCCTCTGCTGCTTCTGCTGTTAGGAATCGCTCCTTGAAAGACGAGCGAGAGCGTCCTTCCGGGTGCATTGCACTGAGTCGAGTGCTCGCTCGGGACTTTGCTCTCGGGGCCAAGGCAAGAGGGCGTGCTTGCCCGCAGAACTGAGAACACGCTGTTGGGCAGAGCTGCGACTGACCGCCGGAGTTCAGCTCTCGCCGGACGGCAGAAGGCGAAGAACGAAGCCGCTTGCGAGCGGCGCAGTGCAGCGAAGAGCTCTCCGAATTCGCCGCTAGCTCCACGCTCCTTCTGAGCTGCGAGTAGCAGCGCTCGCAGTACACGGGGCTTCGCAAGGCCCGAAGACCCGGAGGGAAGTATCGCACACGCAAATGTGCCAGGACAGAGACGTGTTCTACGTTGTCCCTTCTCGTCATGCAGTTTGTGCCTCTGCTGCTTCTGCTGTTAGGAATCGCTCCTTGAAAGGCGAGCGAGAGCGTCCTTCCGGGTGCATTGCACTGAGTCGAGTGCTCGCTCGGGACTTTGCTCCCGGGGCCAAGGCAAGAGGGCGTGCTTGCCCGCAGAACTGAGAACACGCTGTTGGGCAGAGCTGCAACTGACCGCCGGAGTTCAGCTCTCGCCGGACGGCAGAAGGCGAAGAACGAAGCCGCTTGCGAGCGGCGCAGTGCAGCGAAGAGCTCTCCGAATTCGCCGCTAGCTCCACGGTCCTTCTGAGCTGCGAGTAGCAGCGCTCGCAGTACACGGGGCTTCGCAAGGCCCGAAGACCCGGAGGGAAGTATGGCACACGCAAATGTGCCAGGACAGAGACGTGTTCTACGTTGTCCCTTCTCGTCATGCAGTTTGTGCCTCTGCTGCTTCTGCTGTTAGGAATCACTCCTTGAAAGGCGAGCGAGAGCGTCCTTCCGGGTGCATTGCACTGAGTCGAGTGCTCGCTCGGGACTTTGCTCCCGGGGCCAAGGCAAGAGGGCGTGCTTGCCCGCAGAACTGAGAACACGCTGTTGGGCAGAGCTGCAACTGACCGCCGGAGTTCAGCTCTCGCCGGACGGCAGAAGGCGAAGAACGAAGCCGCTTGCGAGCGGCGCAGTGCAGCGAAGAGCTCTCCGAATTCGCCGCTAGCTCCACGGTCCTTCTGAGCTGCGAGTAGCAGCGCTCGCAGTACACGGGGCTTCGCAAGGCCCGAAGACCCGGAGGGAAGTATCGCACACGCAAATGTGCCAGGACAGAGACGTGTTCTACGTTGTCCCTTCTCGTCATGCAGTTTGTGCCTCTGCTGCTTCTGCTGTTAGGAATCGCTCCTTGAAAGGCGAGCGAGAGCGTCCTTCCGGGTGCATTGCACTGAGTCGAGTGCTCGCTCGGGACTTTGCTCCCGGGGCCAAGGCAAGAGGGCGTGCTTGCCCGCAGAACTGAGAACACGCTGTTGGGCAGAGCTGCAACTGACCGCCGGAGTTCAGCTCTCGCCGGACGGCAGAAGGCGAAGAACGAAGCCGCTTGCGAGCGGCGCAGTGCAGCGAAGAGCTCTCCGAATTCGCCGCTAGCTCCACGGTCCTTCTGAGCTGCGAGTAGCAGCGCTCGCAGTACACGGGGCTTCGCAAGGCCCGAAGACCCGGAGGGAAGTATCGCACACGCAAATGTGCCAGGACAGAGACGTGTTCTACGTTGTCCCTTCTCGTCATGCAGTTTGTGCCTCTGCTGCTTCTGCTGTTAGGAATCGCTCCTTGAAAGGCGAGCGAGAGCGTCCTTCCGGGTGCATTGCACTGAGTCGAGTGCTCGCTCGGGACTTTGCTCCCGGGGCCAAGGCAAGAGGGCGTGCTTGCCCGCAGAACTGAGAACACGCTGTTGGGCAGAGCTGCAACTGACCGCCGGAGTTCAGCTCTCGCCGGACGGCAGAAGGCGAAGAACGAAGCCGCTTGCGAGCGGCGCAGTGCAGCGAAGAGCTCTCCGAATTCGCCGCTAGCTCCACGGTCCTTCTGAGCTGCGAGTAGCAGCGCTCGCAGTACACGGGGCTTCGCAAGGCCCGAAGACCCGGAGGGAAGTATCGCACACGCAAATGTGCCAGGACAGAGACGTGTTCTACGTTGTCCCTTCTCGTCATGCAGTTTGTGCCTCTGCTGCTTCTGCTGTTAGGAATCGCTCCTTGAAAGGCGAGCGAGAGCGTCCTTCCGGGTGCATTGCACTGAGTCGAGTGCTCGCTCGGGACTTTGCTCCCGGGGCCAAGGCAAGAGGGCGTGCTTGCCCGCAGAACTGAGAACACGCTGTTGGGCAGAGCTGCAACTGACCGCCGGAGTTCAGCTCTCGCCGGACGGCAGAAGGCGAAGAACGAAGCCGCTTGCGAGCGGCGCAGTGCAGCGAAGAGCTCTCCGAATTCGCCGCTAGCTCCACGGTCCTTCTCAGCTGCGAGTAGCAGCGCTCGCAGTACACGGGGCTTCGCAAGGCCCGAAGACCCGGAGGGAAGTATGGCACACGCAAATGTGCCAGGACAGAGACGTGTTCTACGTTGTCCCTTCTCGTCATGCAGTTTGTGCCTCTGCTGCTTCTGCTGTTAGGAATCGCTCCTTGAAAGGCGAGCGAGAGCGTCCTTCCGGGTGCATTGCACTGAGTCGAGTGCTCGCTCGGGACTTTGCTCTCGGGGCCAAGGCAAGAGGGCGTGCTTGCCCGCAGAACTGAGAACACGCTGTTGGGCAGAGCTGCAACTGACCGCCGGAGTTCAGCTCTCGCCGGACGGCAGAAGGCGAAGAACGAAGCCGCTTGCGAGCGGCGCAGTGCAGCGAAGAGCTCTCCGAATTCGCCGCTAGCTCCACGGTCCTTCTCAGCTGCGAGTAGCAGCGCTCGCAGTACACGGGGCTTCGCAAGGCCCGAAGACCCGGAGGGAAGTATGGCACACGCAAATGTGCCAGGACAGAGACGTGTTCTACGTTGTCCCTTCTCGTCATGCAGTTTGTGCCTCTGCTGCTTCTGCTGTTAGGAATCGCTCCTTGAAAGACGAGCGAGAGCGTCCTTCCGGGTGCATTGCACTGAGTCGAGTGCTCGCTCGGGACTTTGCTCTCGGGGCCAAGGCAAGAGGGCGTGCTTGCCCGCAGAACTGAGAACACGCTGTTGGGCAGAGCTGCAACTGACCGCCGGAGTTCAGCTCTCGCCGGACGGCAGAAGGCGAAGAACGAAGCCGCTTGCGAGCGGCGCAGTGCAGCGAAGAGCTCTCCGAATTCGCCGCTAGCTCCACGGTCCTTCTCAGCTGCGAGTAGCAGCGCTCGCAGTACACGGGGCTTCGCAAGGCCCGAAGACCCGGAGGGAAGTATCGCACACGAAAATGCGCCAGGACAGAGACGCGTTCTACGTTGTCCCTTCTCGTCATGCAGTTTGTGCCTCTGCTCCTTCTGCTGTTAGGAATCGCTCCTTGAAAGGCGAGCGAGAGCGTCCTTCCGGGTGCATTGCACTGAGTCGAGTGCTCGCTCGGGACTTTGCTCTCGGGGCCAAGGCAAGAGGGCGTGCTTGCCCGCAGAACTGAGAACACGCTGTTGGGCAGAGCTGCGACTGACCGCCGGAGTTCAGCTGTCGCCGGACGGCAGAAGGCGAAGAACGAAGCCGCTTGCGAGCGGCGCAGTGCAGCGAAGAGCTCTCCGAATTCGCCGCTAGCTCCACGGTCCTTCTGAGCTGCGAGTAGCAGCGCTCGCAGTACACGGGGCTTCGCAAGGCCCGAAGACCCGGAGGGAAGTATCGCACACGCAAATGTGCCAGGACAGAGACGTGTTCTACGTTGTCCCTTCTCGTCATGCAGTTTGTGCCTCTGCTGCTTCTGCTGTTAGGAATCGCTCCTTGAAAGGCGAGCGAGAGCGTCCTTCCGGGTGCATTGCACTGAGTCGAGTGCTCGCTCGGGACTTTGCTCCCGGGGCCAAGGCAAGAGGGCGTGCTTGCCCGCAGAACTGAGAACACGCTGTTGGGCAGAGCTGCAACTGACCGCCGGAGTTCAGCTCTCGCCGGACGGCAGAAGGCGAAGAACGAAGCCGCTTGCGAGCGGCGCAGTGCAGCGAAGAGCTCTCCGAATTCGCCGCTAGCTCCACGGTCCTTCTCAGCTGCGAGTAGCAGCGCTCGCAGTACACGGGGCTTCGCAAGGCCCGAAGACCCGGAGGGAAGTATGGCACACGCAAATGTGCCAGGACAGAGACGTGTTCTACGTTGTCCCTTCTCGTCATGCAGTTTGTGCCTCTGCTGCTTCTGCTGTTAGGAATCGCTCCTTGAAAGGCGAGCGAGAGCGTCCTTCCGGGTGCATTGCACTGAGTCGAGTGCTCGCTCGGGACTTTGCTCCCGGGGCCAAGGCAAGAGGGCGTGCTTGCCCGCAGAACTGAGAACACGCTGTTGGGCAGAGCTGCAACTGACCGCCGGAGTTCAGCTCTCGCCGGACGGCAGAAGGCGAAGAACGAAGCCGCTTGCGAGCGGCGCAGTGCAGCGAAGAGCTCTCCGAATTCGCCGCTAGCTCCACGGTCCTTCTGAGCTGCGAGTAGCAGCGCTCGCAGTACACGGGGCTTCGCAAGGCCCGAAGACCCGGAGGGAAGTATGGCACACGCAAATGTGCCAGGACAGAGACGTGTTCTACGTTGTCCCTTCTCGTCATGCAGTTTGTGCCTCTGCTGCTTCTGCTGTTAGGAATCGCTCCTTGAAAGGCGAGCGAGAGCGTCCTTCCGGGTGCATTGCACTGAGTCGAGTGCTCGCTCGGGACTTTGCTCCCGGGGCCAAGGCAAGAGGGCGTGCTTGCCCGCAGAACTGAGAACACGCTGTTGGGCAGAGCTGCAACTGACCGCCGGAGTTCAGCTCTCGCCGGACGGCAGAAGGCGAAGAACGAAGCCGCTTGCGAGCGGCGCAGTGCAGCGAAGAGCTCTCCGAATTCGCCGCTAGCTCCACGGTCCTTCTGAGCTGCGAGTAGCAGCGCTCGCAGTACACGGGGCTTCGCAAGGCCCGAAGACCCGGAGGGAAGTATGGCACACGCAAATGTGCCAGGACAGAGACGTGTTCTACGTTGTCCCTTCTCGTCATGCAGTTTGTGCCTCTGCTGCTTCTGCTGTTAGGAATCGCTCCTTGAAAGGCGAGCGAGAGCGTCCTTCCGGGTGCATTGCACTGAGTCGAGTGCTCGCTCGGGACTTTGCTCCCGGGGCCAAGGCAAGAGGGCGTGCTTGCCCGCAGAACTGAGAACACGCTGTTGGGCAGAGCTGCAACTGACCGCCGGAGTTCAGCTCTCGCCGGACGGCAGAAGGCGAAGAACGAAGCCGCTTGCGAGCGGCGCAGTGCAGCGAAGAGCTCTCCGAATTCGCCGCTAGCTCCACGGTCCTTCTGAGCTGCGAGTAGCAGCGCTCGCAGTACACGGGGCTTCGCAAGGCCCGAAGACCCGGAGGGAAGTATGGCACACGCAAATGTGCCAGGACAGAGACGTGTTCTACGTTGTCCCTTCTCGTCATGCAGTTTGTGCCTCTGCTGCTTCTGCTGTTAGGAATCGCTCCTTGAAAGACGAGCGAGAGCGTCCTTCCGGGTGCATTGCACTGAGTCGAGTGCTCGCTCGGGACTTTGCTCCCGGGGCCAAGGCAAGAGGGCGTGCTTGCCCGCAGAACTGAGAACACGCTGTTGGGCAGAGCTGCAACTGACCGCCGGAGTTCAGCTCTCGCCGGACGGCAGAAGGCGAAGAACGAAGCCGCTTGCGAGCGGCGCAGTGCAGCGAAGAGCTCTCCGAATTCGCCGCTAGCTCCACGGTCCTTCTCAGCTGCGAGTAGCAGCGCTCGCAGTACACGGGGCTTCGCAAGGCCCGAAGACCCGGAGGGAAGTATGGCACACGCAAATGTGCCAGGACAGAGACGTGTTCTACGTTGTCCCTTCTCGTCATGCAGTTTGTGCCTCTGCTGCTTCTGCTGTTAGGAATCGCTCCTTGAAAGGCGAGCGAGAGCGTCCTTCCGGGTGCATTGCACTGAGTCGAGTGCTCGCTCGGGACTTTGCTCTCGGGGCCAAGGCAAGAGGGCGTGCTTGCCCGCAGAACTGAGAACACGCTGTTGGGCAGAGCTGCAACTGACCGCCGGAGTTCAGCTCTCGCCGGACGGCAGAAGGCGAAGAACGAAGCCGCTTGCGAGCGGCGCAGTGCAGCGAAGAGCTCTCCGAATTCGCCGCTAGCTCCACGGTCCTTCTGAGCTGCGAGTAGCAGCGCTCGCAGTACACGGGGCTTCGCAAGGCCCGAAGACCCGGAGGGAAGTATGGCACACGCAAATGTGCCAGGACAGAGACGTGTTCTACGTTGTCCCTTCTCGTCATGCAGTTTGTGCCTCTGCTGCTTCTGCTGTTAGGAATCGCTCCTTGAAAGACGAGCGAGAGCGTCCTTCCGGGTGCATTGCACTGAGTCGAGTGCTCGCTCGGGACTTTGCTCCCGGGGCCAAGGCAAGAGGGCGTGCTTGCCCGCAGAACTGAGAACACGCTGTTGGGCAGAGCTGCAACTGACCGCCGGAGTTCAGCTCTCGCCGGACGGCAGAAGGCGAAGAACGAAGCCGCTTGCGAGCGGCGCAGTGCAGCGAAGAGCTCTCCGAATTCGCCGCTAGCTCCACGGTCCTTCTCAGCTGCGAGTAGCAGCGCTCGCAGTACACAGAGCTTCGCAAGGCCCGAAGACCCGGAGGGAAGTATCGCACACGAAAATGCGCCAGGACAGAGACGCGTTCTACGTTGTCCCTTCTCGTCATGCAGTTTGTGCCTCTGCTCCTTCTGCTGTTAGGAATCGCTCCTTGAAAGGCGAGCGAGAGAGTCCTTCCGGGTGCATTGCACTGAGTCGAGTGCTCGCTCGGGACTTTGCTCTCGGGGCCAAGGCAAGAGGGCGTGCTTGCCCGCAGAACTGAGAACACGCTGTTGGGCAGAGCTGCGACTGACCGCCGGAGTTCAGCTCTCGCCGGACGGCAGAAGGCGAAGAACGAAGCCGCTTGCGAGCGGCGCAGTGCAGCGAAGAGCTCTCCGAATTCGCCGCTAGCTCCACGGTCCTTCTCAGCTGCGAGTAGCAGCGCTCGCAGTACACAGAGCTTCGAAAGGCCCGAAGACCCGGAGGGAAGTATCGCACACGAAAATGCGCCAGGACAGAGACGCGTTCTACGTTGTCCCTTCTCGTCATGCAGTTTGTGCCTCTGCTGCTTCTGCTGTTAGGAATCGCTCCTTGAAAGACGAGCGAGAGCGTCCTTCCGGGTGCATTGCACTGAGTCGAGTGCTCGCTCGGGACTTTGCTCTCGGGGCCAAGGCAAGAGGGCGTGCTTGCCCGCAGAACTGAGAACACGCTGTTGGGCAGAGCTGCGACTGACCGCCGGAGTTCAGCTCTCGCCGGACGGCAGAAGGCGAAGAACGAAGCCGCTTGCGAGCGGCGCAGTGCAGCGAAGAGCTCTCCGAATTCGCCGCTAGCTCCACGGTCCTTCTGAGCTGCGAGTAGCAGCGCTCGCAGTACACGGGGCTTCGCAAGGCCCGAAGACCCGGAGGGAAGTATCGCACACGCAAATGTGCCAGGACAGAGACGTGTTCTACGTTGTCCCTTCTCGTCATGCAGTTTGTGCCTCTGCTGCTTCTGCTGTTAGGAATCGCTCCTTGAAAGGCGAGCGAGAGCGTCCTTCCGGGTGCATTGCACTGAGTCGAGTGCTCGCTCGGGACTTTGCTCTCGGGGCCAAGGCAAGAGGGCGTGCTTGCCCGCAGAACTGAGAACACGCTGTTGGGCAGAGCTGCAACTGACCGCCGGAGTTCAGCTGTCGCCGGACGGCAGAAGGCGAAGAACGAAGCCGCTTGCGAGCGGCGCAGTGCAGCGAAGAGCTCTCCGAATTCGCCGCTAGCTCCACGGTCCTTCTGAGCTGCGAGTAGCAGCGCTCGCAGTACACGGGGCTTCGCAAGGCCCGAAGACCCGGAGGGAAGTATGGCACACGCAAATGTGCCAGGACAGAGACGTGTTCTACGTTGTCCCTTCTCGTCATGCAGTTTGTGCCTCTGCTGCTTCTGCTGTTAGGAATCGCTCCTTGAAAGGCGAGCGAGAGCGTCCTTCCGGGTGCATTGCACTGAGTCGAGTGCTCGCTCGGGACTTTGCTCTCGGGGCCAAGGCAAGAGGGCGTGCTTGCCCGCAGAACTGAGAACACGCTGTTGGGCAGAGCTGCAACTGACCGCCGGAGTTCAGCTCTCGCCGGACGGCAGAAGGCGAAGAACGAAGCGGCTTGCGAGCGGCGCAGTGCAGCGAAGAGCTCTCCGAATTCGCCGCTAGCTCCACGGTCCTTCTCAGCTGCGAGTAGCAGCGCTCGCAGTACACGGGGCTTCGCAAGGCCCGAAGACCCGGAGGGAAGTATGGCACACGCAAATGTGCCAGGACAGAGACGCGTTCTACGTTGTCCCTTCTCGTCATGCAGTTTGTGCCTCTGCTGCTTCTGCTGTTAGGAATCGCTCCTTGAAAGGCGAGCGAGAGCGTCCTTCCGGGTGCATTGCACTGAGTCGAGTGCTCGCTCGGGACTTTGCTCCCGGGGCCAAGGCAAGAGGGCGTGCTTGCCCGCAGAACTGAGAACACGCTGTTGGGCAGAGCTGCAACTGACCGCCGGAGTTCAGCTCTCGCCGGACGGCAGAAGGCGAAGAACGAAGCCGCTTGCGAGCGGCGCAGTGCAGCGAAGAGCTCTCCGAATTCGCCGCTAGCTCCACGGTCCTTCTGAGCTGCGAGTAGCAGCGCTCGCAGTACACGGGGCTTCGCAAGGCCCGAAGACCCGGAGGGAAGTATGGCACACGCAAATGTGCCAGGACAGAGACGTGTTCTACGTTGTCCCTTCTCGTCATGCAGTTTGTGCCTCTGCTGCTTCTGCTGTTAGGAATCGCTCCTTGAAAGGCGAGCGAGAGCGTCCTTCCGGGTGCATTGCACTGAGTCGAGTGCTCGCTCGGGACTTTGCTCCCGGGGCCAAGGCAAGAGGGCGTGCTTGCCCGCAGAACTGAGAACACGCTGTTGGGCAGAGCTGCAACTGACCGCCGGAGTTCAGCTCTCGCCGGACGGCAGAAGGCGAAGAACGAAGCCGCTTGCGAGCGGCGCAGTGCAGCGAAGAGCTCTCCGAATTCGCCGCTAGCTCCACGGTCCTTCTCAGCTGCGAGTAGCAGCGCTCGCAGTACACGGGGCTTCGCAAGGCCCGAAGACCCGGAGGGAAGTATCGCACACGCAAATGTGCCAGGACAGAG
This sequence comes from Sturnus vulgaris, assembly GCF_052056855.1. Classification (NCBI taxonomy): domain Eukaryota; kingdom Metazoa; phylum Chordata; class Aves; order Passeriformes; family Sturnidae; genus Sturnus; species Sturnus vulgaris. Next base: position 40,304 of record NW_028276659.1, on the reverse strand, counting down.
ACGTGTTCTACGTTGTCCCTTCTCGTCATGCAGTTTGTGCCTCTGCTGCTTCTGCTGTTAGGAATCGCTCCTTGAAAGGCGAGCGAGAGCGTCCTTCCGGGTGCATTGCACTGAGTCGAGTGCTCGCTCGGGACTTTGCTCCCGGGGCCAAGGCAAGAGGGCGTGCTTGCCCGCAGAACTGAGAACACGCTGTTGGGCAGAGCTGCAACTGACCGCCGGAGTTCAGCTCTCGCCGGACGGCAGAAGGCGAAGAACGAAGCCGCTTGCGAGCGGCGCAGTGCAGCGAAGAGCTCTCCGAATTCGCCGCTAGCTCCACGGTCCTTCTCAGCTGCGAGTAGCAGCGCTCGCAGTACACGGGGCTTCGCAAGGCCCGAAGACCCGGAGGGAAGTATGGCACACGCAAATGTGCCAGGACAGAGACGTGTTCTACGTTGTCCCTTCTCGTCATGCAGTTTGTGCCTCTGCTGCTTCTGCTGTTAGGAATCGCTCCTTGAAAGGCGAGCGAGAGCGTCCTTCCGGGTGCATTGCACTGAGTCGAGTGCTCGCTCGGGACTTTGCTCCCGGGGCCAAGGCAAGAGGGCGTGCTTGCCCGCAGAACTGAGAACACGCTGTTGGGCAGAGCTGCAACTGACCGCCGGAGTTCAGCTCTCGCCGGACGGCAGAAGGCGAAGAACGAAGCCGCTTGCGAGCGGCGCAGTGCAGCGAAGAGCTCTCCGAATTCGCCGCTAGCTCCACGCTCCTTCTGAGCTGCGAGTAGCAGCGCTCGCAGTACACGGGGCTTCGCAAGGCCCGAAGACCCGGAGGGAAGTATGGCACACGCAAATGTGCCAGGACAGAGACGTGTTCTACGTTGTCCCTTCTCGTCATGCAGTTTGTGCCTCTGCTGCTTCTGCTGTTAGGAATCGCTCCTTGAAAGGCGAGCGAGAGCGTCCTTCCGGGTGCATTGCACTGAGTCGAGTGCTCGCTCGGGACTTTGCTCCCGGGGCCAAGGCAAGAGGGCGTGCTTGCCCGCAGAACTGAGAACACGCTGTTGGGCAGAGCTGCAACTGACCGCCGGAGTTCAGCTCTCGCCGGACGGCAGAAGGCGAAGAACGAAGCCGCTTGCGAGCGGCGCAGTGCAGCGAAGAGCTCTCCGAATTCGCCGCTAGCTCCACGGTCCTTCTGAGCTGCGAGTAGCAGCGCTCGCAGTACACGGGGCTTCGCAAGGCCCGAAGACCCGGAGGGAAGTATCGCACACGCAAATGTGCCAGGACAGAGACGTGTTCTACGTTGTCCCTTCTCGTCATGCAGTTTGTGCCTCTGCTGCTTCTGCTGTTAGGAATCGCTCCTTGAAAGGCGAGCGAGAGCGTCCTTCCGGGTGCATTGCACTGAGTCGAGTGCTCGCTCGGGACTTTGCTCCCGGGGCCAAGGCAAGAGGGCGTGCTTGCCCGCAGAACTGAGAACACGCTGTTGGGCAGAGCTGCAACTGACCGCCGGAGTTCAGCTCTCGCCGGACGGCAGAAGGCGAAGAACGAAGCCGCTTGCGAGCGGCGCAGTGCAGCGAAGAGCTCTCCGAATTCGCCGCTAGCTCCACGCTCCTTCTGAGCTGCGAGTAGCAGCGCTCGCAGTACACGGGGCTTCGCAAGGCCCGAAGACCCGGAGGGAAGTATGGCACACGCAAATGTGCCAGGACAGAGACGTGTTCTACGTTGTCCCTTCTCGTCATGCAGTTTGTGCCTCTGCTGCTTCTGCTGTTAGGAATCGCTCCTTGAAAGACGAGCGAGAGCGTCCTTCCGGGTGCATTGCACTGAGTCGAGTGCTCGCTCGGGACTTTGCTCCCGGGGCCAAGGCAAGAGGGCGTGCTTGCCCGCAGAACTGAGAACACGCTGTTGGGCAGAGCTGCAACTGACCGCCGGAGTTCAGCTCTCGCCGGACGGCAGAAGGCGAAGAACGAAGCCGCTTGCGAGCGGCGCAGTGCAGCGAAGAGCTCTCCGAATTCGCCGCTAGCTCCACGGTCCTTCTGAGCTGCGAGTAGCAGCGCTCGCAGTACACGGGGCTTCGCAAGGCCCGAAGACCCGGAGGGAAGTATCGCACACGAAAATGCGCCAGGACAGAGACGTGTTCTACGTTGTCCCTTCTCGTCATGCAGTTTGTGCCTCTGCTGCTTCTGCTGTTAGGAATCGCTCCTTGAAAGGCGAGCGAGAGCGTCCTTCCGGGTGCATTGCACTGAGTCGAGTGCTCGCTCGGGACTTTGCTCCCGGGGCCAAGGCAAGAGGGCGTGCTTGCCCGCAGAACTGAGAACACGCTGTTGGGCAGAGCTGCAACTGACCGCCGGAGTTCAGCTCTCGCCGGACGGCAGAAGGCGAAGAACGAAGCCGCTTGCGAGCGGCGCAGTGCAGCGAAGAGCTCTCCGAATTCGCCGCTAGCTCCACGCTCCTTCTGAGCTGCGAGTAGCAGCGCTCGCAGTACACGGGGCTTCGCAAGGCCCGAAGACCCGGAGGGAAGTATGGCACACGCAAATGTGCCAGGACAGAGACGTGTTCTACGTTGTCCCTTCTCGTCATGCAGTTTGTGCCTCTGCTGCTTCTGCTGTTAGGAATCGCTCCTTGAAAGGCGAGCGAGAGCGTCCTTCCGGGTGCATTGCACTGAGTCGAGTGCTCGCTCGGGACTTTGCTCCCGGGGCCAAGGCAAGAGGGCGTGCTTGCCCGCAGAACTGAGAACACGCTGTTGGGCAGAGCTGCGACTGACCGCCGGAGTTCAGCTGTCGCCGGACGGCAGAAGGCGAAGAACGAAGCCGCTTGCGAGCGGCGCAGTGCAGCGAAGAGCTCTCCGAATTCGCCGCTAGCTCCACGCTCCTTCTGAGCTGCGAGTAGCAGCGCTCGCAGTACACGGGGCTTCGCAAGGCCCGAAGACCCGGAGGGAAGTATCGCACACGCAAATGTGCCAGGACAGAGACGTGTTCTACGTTGTCCCTTCTCGTCATGCAGTTTGTGCCTCTGCTGCTTCTGCTGTTAGGAATCGCTCCTTGAAAGGCGAGCGAGAGCGTCCTTCCGGGTGCATTGCACTGAGTCGAGTGCTCGCTCGGGACTTTGCTCCCGGGGCCAAGGCAAGAGGGCGTGCTTGCCCGCAGAACTGAGAACACGCTGTTGGGCAGAGCTGCGACTGACCGCCGGAGTTCAGCTGTCGCCGGACGGCAGAAGGCGAAGAACGAAGCCGCTTGCGAGCGGCGCAGTGCAGCGAAGAGCTCTCCGAATTCGCCGCTAGCTCCACGGTCCTTCTCAGCTGCGAGTAGCAGCGCTCGCAGTACACGGGGCTTCGCAAGGCCCGAAGACCCGGAGGGAAGTATGGCACACGCAAATGTGCCAGGACAGAGACGTGTTCTACGTTGTCCCTTCTCGTCATGCAGTTTGTGCCTCTGCTGCTTCTGCTGTTAGGAATCGCTCCTTGAAAGGCGAGCGAGAGCGTCCTTCCGGGTGCATTGCACTGAGTCGAGTGCTCGCTCGGGACTTTGCTCTCGGGGCCAAGGCAAGAGGGCGTGCTTGCCCGCAGAACTGAGAACACGCTGTTGGGCAGAGCTGCAACTGACCGCCGGAGTTCAGCTCTCGCCGGACGGCAGAAGGCGAAGAACGAAGCCGCTTGCGAGCGGCGCAGTGCAGCGAAGAGCTCTCCGAATTCGCCGCTAGCTCCACGGTCCTTCTCAGCTGCGAGTAGCAGCGCTCGCAGTACACGGGGCTTCGCAAGGCCCGAAGACCCGGAGGGAAGTATGGCACACGCAAATGTGCCAGGACAGAGACGTGTTCTACGTTGTCCCTTCTCGTCATGCAGTTTGTGCCTCTGCTGCTTCTGCTGTTAGGAATCGCTCCTTGAAAGACGAGCGAGAGCGTCCTTCCGGGTGCATTGCACTGAGTCGAGTGCTCGCTCGGGACTTTGCTCTCGGGGCCAAGGCAAGAGGGCGTGCTTGCCCGCAGAACTGAGAACACGCTGTTGGGCAGAGCTGCAACTGACCGCCGGAGTTCAGCTCTCGCCGGACGGCAGAAGGCGAAGAACGAAGCCGCTTGCGAGCGGCGCAGTGCAGCGAAGAGCTCTCCGAATTCGCCGCTAGCTCCACGGTCCTTCTCAGCTGCGAGTAGCAGCGCTCGCAGTACACGGGGCTTCGCAAGGCCCGAAGACCCGGAGGGAAGTATAGCACACGAAAATGCGCCAGGACAGAGACGCGTTCTACGTTGTCCCTTCTCGTCATGCAGTTTGTGCCTCTGCTCCTTCTGCTGTTAGGAATCGCTCCTTGAAAGGCGAGCGAGAGCGTCCTTCCGGGTGCATTGCACTGAGTCGAGTGCTCGCTCGGGACTTTGCTCTCGGGGCCAAGGCAAGAGGGCGTGCTTGCCCGCAGAACTGAGAACACGCTGTTGGGCAGAGCTGCGACTGACCGCCGGAGTTCAGCTCTCGCCGGACGGCAGAAGGCGAAGAACGAAGCCGCTTGCGAGCGGCGCAGTGCAGCGAAGAGCTCTCCGAATTCGCCGCTAGCTCCACGGTCCTTCTCAGCTGCGAGTAGCAGCGCTCGCAGTACACAGAGCTTCGCAAGGCCCGAAGACCCGGAGGGAAGTATCGCACACGAAAATGCGCCAGGACAGAGACGCGTTCTACGTTGTCCCTTCTCGTCATGCAGTTTGTGCCTCTGCTGCTTCTGCTGTTAGGAATCGCTCCTTGAAAGGCGAGCGAGAGCGTCCTTCCGGGTGCATTGCACTGAGTCGAGTGCTCGCTCGGGACTTTGCTCTCGGGGCCAAGGCAAGAGGGCGTGCTTGCCCGCAGAACTGAGAACACGCTGTTGGGCAGAGCTGCGACTGACCGCCGGAGTTCAGCTGTCGCCGGACGGCAGAAGGCGAAGAACGAAGCCGCTTGCGAGCGGCGCAGTGCAGCGAAGAGCTCTCCGAATTCGCCGCTAGCTCCACGGTCCTTCTGAGCTGCGAGTAGCAGCGCTCGCAGTACACGGGGCTTCGCAAGGCCCGAAGACCCGGAGGGAAGTATCGCACACGCAAATGTGCCAGGACAGAGACGTGTTCTACGTTGTCCCTTCTCGTCATGCAGTTTGTGCCTCTGCTGCTTCTGCTGTTAGGAATCGCTCCTTGAAAGGCGAGCGAGAGCGTCCTTCCGGGTGCATTGCACTGAGTCGAGTGCTCGCTCGGGACTTTGCTCCCGGGGCCAAGGCAAGAGGGCGTGCTTGCCCGCAGAACTGAGAACACGCTGTTGGGCAGAGCTGCAACTGACCGCCGGAGTTCAGCTCTCGCCGGACGGCAGAAGGCGAAGAACGAAGCCGCTTGCGAGCGGCGCAGTGCAGCGAAGAGCTCTCCGAATTCGCCGCTAGCTCCACGGTCCTTCTGAGCTGCGAGTAGCAGCGCTCGCAGTACACGGGGCTTCGCAAGGCCCGAAGACCCGGAGGGAAGTATGGCACACGCAAATGTGCCAGGACAGAGACGTGTTCTACGTTGTCCCTTCTCGTCATGCAGTTTGTGCCTCTGCTGCTTCTGCTGTTAGGAATCGCTCCTTGAAAGGCGAGCGAGAGCGTCCTTCCGGGTGCATTGCACTGAGTCGAGTGCTCGCTCGGGACTTTGCTCCCGGGGCCAAGGCAAGAGGGCGTGCTTGCCCGCAGAACTGAGAACACGCTGTTGGGCAGAGCTGCAACTGACCGCCGGAGTTCAGCTCTCGCCGGACGGCAGAAGGCGAAGAACGAAGCCGCTTGCGAGCGGCGCAGTGCAGCGAAGAGCTCTCCGAATTCGCCGCTAGCTCCACGGTCCTTCTCAGCTGCGAGTAGCAGCGCTCGCAGTACACGGGGCTTCGCAAGGCCCGAAGACCCGGAGGGAAGTATGGCACACGCAAATGTGCCAGGACAGAGACGTGTTCTACGTTGTCCCTTCTCGTCATGCAGTTTGTGCCTCTGCTGCTTCTGCTGTTAGGAATCGCTCCTTGAAAGGCGAGCGAGAGCGTCCTTCCGGGTGCATTGCACTGAGTCGAGTGCTCGCTCGGGACTTTGCTCCCGGGGCCAAGGCAAGAGGGCGTGCTTGCCCGCAGAACTGAGAACACGCTGTTGGGCAGAGCTGCAACTGACCGCCGGAGTTCAGCTCTCGCCGGACGGCAGAAGGCGAAGAACGAAGCCGCTTGCGAGCGGCGCAGTGCAGCGAAGAGCTCTCCGAATTCGCCGCTAGCTCCACGGTCCTTCTGAGCTGCGAGTAGCAGCGCTCGCAGTACACGGGGCTTCGCAAGGCCCGAAGACCCGGAGGGAAGTATGGCACACGCAAATGTGCCAGGACAGAGACGTGTTCTACGTTGTCCCTTCTCGTCATGCAGTTTGTGCCTCTGCTGCTTCTGCTGTTAGGAATCGCTCCTTGAAAGGCGAGCGAGAGCGTCCTTCCGGGTGCATTGCACTGAGTCGAGTGCTCGCTCGGGACTTTGCTCCCGGGGCCAAGGCAAGAGGGCGTGCTTGCCCGCAGAACTGAGAACACGCTGTTGGGCAGAGCTGCAACTGACCGCCGGAGTTCAGCTCTCGCCGGACGGCAGAAGGCGAAGAACGAAGCCGCTTGCGAGCGGCGCAGTGCAGCGAAGAGCTCTCCGAATTCGCCGCTAGCTCCACGGTCCTTCTGAGCTGCGAGTAGCAGCGCTCGCAGTACACGGGGCTTCGCAAGGCCCGAAGACCCGGAGGGAAGTATGGCACACGCAAATGTGCCAGGACAGAGACGTGTTCTACGTTGTCCCTTCTCGTCATGCAGTTTGTGCCTCTGCTGCTTCTGCTGTTAGGAATCGCTCCTTGAAAGACGAGCGAGAGCGTCCTTCCGGGTGCATTGCACTGAGTCGAGTGCTCGCTCGGGACTTTGCTCCCGGGGCCAAGGCAAGAGGGCGTGCTTGCCCGCAGAACTGAGAACACGCTGTTGGGCAGAGCTGCAACTGACCGCCGGAGTTCAGCTCTCGCCGGACGGCAGAAGGCGAAGAACGAAGCCGCTTGCGAGCGGCGCAGTGCAGCGAAGAGCTCTCCGAATTCGCCGCTAGCTCCACGGTCCTTCTCAGCTGCGAGTAGCAGCGCTCGCAGTACACGGGGCTTCGCAAGGCCCGAAGACCCGGAGGGAAGTATGGCACACGCAAATGTGCCAGGACAGAGACGTGTTCTACGTTGTCCCTTCTCGTCATGCAGTTTGTGCCTCTGCTGCTTCTGCTGTTAGGAATCGCTCCTTGAAAGGCGAGCGAGAGCGTCCTTCCGGGTGCATTGCACTGAGTCGAGTGCTCGCTCGGGACTTTGCTCTCGGGGCCAAGGCAAGAGGGCGTGCTTGCCCGCAGAACTGAGAACACGCTGTTGGGCAGAGCTGCAACTGACCGCCGGAGTTCAGCTCTCGCCGGACGGCAGAAGGCGAAGAACGAAGCCGCTTGCGAGCGGCGCAGTGCAGCGAAGAGCTCTCCGAATTCGCCGCTAGCTCCACGGTCCTTCTGAGCTGCGAGTAGCAGCGCTCGCAGTACACGGGGCTTCGCAAGGCCCGAAGACCCGGAGGGAAGTATCGCACACGCAAATGTGCCAGGACAGAGACGTGTTCTACGTTGTCCCTTCTCGTCATGCAGTTTGTGCCTCTGCTGCTTCTGCTGTTAGGAATCGCTCCTTGAAAGGCGAGCGAGAGCGTCCTTCCGGGTGCATTGCACTGAGTCGAGTGCTCGCTCGGGACTTTGCTCCCGGGGCCAAGGCAAGAGGGCGTGCTTGCCCGCAGAACTGAGAACACGCTGTTGGGCAGAGCTGCAACTGACCGCCGGAGTTCAGCTCTCGCCGGACGGCAGAAGGCGAAGAACGAAGCCGCTTGCGAGCGGCGCAGTGCAGCGAAGAGCTCTCCGAATTCGCCGCTAGCTCCACGCTCCTTCTGAGCTGCGAGTAGCAGCGCTCGCAGTACACGGGGCTTCGCAAGGCCCGAAGACCCGGAGGGAAGTATGGCACACGCAAATGTGCCAGGACAGAGACGTGTTCTACGTTGTCCCTTCTCGTCATGCAGTTTGTGCCTCTGCTGCTTCTGCTGTTAGGAATCGCTCCTTGAAAGGCGAGCGAGAGCGTCCTTCCGGGTGCATTGCACTGAGTCGAGTGCTCGCTCGGGACTTTGCTCCCGGGGCCAAGGCAAGAGGGCGTGCTTGCCCGCAGAACTGAGAACACGCTGTTGGGCAGAGCTGCAACTGACCGCCGGAGTTCAGCTCTCGCCGGACGGCAGAAGGCGAAGAACGAAGCCGCTTGCGAGCGGCGCAGTGCAGCGAAGAGCTCTCCGAATTCGCCGCTAGCTCCACGGTCCTTCTGAGCTGCGAGTAGCAGCGCTCGCAGTACACGGGGCTTCGCAAGGCCCGAAGACCCGGAGGGAAGTATCGCACACGCAAATGTGCCAGGACAGAGACGTGTTCTACGTTGTCCCTTCTCGTCATGCAGTTTGTGCCTCTGCTGCTTCTGCTGTTAGGAATCGCTCCTTGAAAGGCGAGCGAGAGCGTCCTTCCGGGTGCATTGCACTGAGTCGAGTGCTCGCTCGGGACTTTGCTCCCGGGGCCAAGGCAAGAGGGCGTGCTTGCCCGCAGAACTGAGAACACGCTGTTGGGCAGAGCTGCAACTGACCGCCGGAGTTCAGCTCTCGCCGGACGGCAGAAGGCGAAGAACGAAGCCGCTTGCGAGCGGCGCAGTGCAGCGAAGAGCTCTCCGAATTCGCCGCTAGCTCCACGGTCCTTCTCAGCTGCGAGTAGCAGCGCTCGCAGTACACGGGGCTTCGCAAGGCCCGAAGACCCGGAGGGAAGTATGGCACACGCAAATGTGCCAGGACAGAGACGTGTTCTACGTTGTCCCTTCTCGTCATGCAGTTTGTGCCTCTGCTGCTTCTGCTGTTAGGAATCGCTCCTTGAAAGGCGAGCGAGAGCGTCCTTCCGGGTGCATTGCACTGAGTCGAGTGCTCGCTCGGGACTTTGCTCCCGGGGCCAAGGCAAGAGGGCGTGCTTGCCCGCAGAACTGAGAACACGCTGTTGGGCAGAGCTGCAACTGACCGCCGGAGTTCAGCTCTCGCCGGACGGCAGAAGGCGAAGAACGAAGCCGCTTGCGAGCGGCGCAGTGCAGCGAAGAGCTCTCCGAATTCGCCGCTAGCTCCACGCTCCTTCTGAGCTGCGAGTAGCAGCGCTCGCAGTACACGGGGCTTCGCAAGGCCCGAAGACCCGGAGGGAAGTATGGCACACGCAAATGTGCCAGGACAGAGACGTGTTCTACGTTGTCCCTTCTCGTCATGCAGTTTGTGCCTCTGCTGCTTCTGCTGTTAGGAATCGCTCCTTGAAAGGCGAGCGAGAGCGTCCTTCCGGGTGCATTGCACTGAGTCGAGTGCTCGCTCGGGACTTTGCTCCCGGGGCCAAGGCAAGAGGGCGTGCTTGCCCGCAGAACTGAGAACACGCTGTTGGGCAGAGCTGCAACTGACCGCCGGAGTTCAGCTCTCGCCGGACGGCAGAAGGCGAAGAACGAAGCCGCTTGCGAGCGGCGCAGTGCAGCGAAGAGCTCTCCGAATTCGCCGCTAGTTCCACGGTCCTTCTCAGCTGCGAGTAGCAGCGCTCGCAGTACACGGGGCTTCGCAAGGCCCGAAGACCCGGAGGGAAGTATCGCACACGAAAATGCGCCAGGACAGAGACGCGTTCTACGTTGTCCCTTCTCGTCATGCAGTTTGTGCCTCTGCTGCTTCTGCTGTTAGGAATCGCTCCTTGAAAGACGAGCGAGAGCGTCCTTCCGGGTGCATTGCACTGAGTCGAGTGCTCGCTCGGGACTTTGCTCTCGGGGCCAAGGCAAGAGGGCGTGCTTGCCCGCAGAACTGAGAACACGCTGTTGGGCAGAGCTGCGACTGACCGCCGGAGTTCAGCTCTCGCCGGACGGCAGAAGGCGAAGAACGAAGCCGCTTGCGAGCGGCGCAGTGCAGCGAAGAGCTCTCCGAATTCGCCGCTAGCTCCACGGTCCTTCTGAGCTGCGAGTAGCAGCGCTCGCAGTACACGGGGCTTCGCAAGGCCCGAAGACCCGGAGGGAAGTATCGCACACGAAAATGTGCCAGGACAGAGACGTGTTCTACGTTGTCCCTTCTCGTCATGCAGTTTGTGCCTCTGCTGCTTCTGCTGTTAGGAATCGCTCCTTGAAAGGCGAGCGAGAGCGTCCTTCCGGGTGCATTGCACTGAGTCGAGTGCTCGCTCGGGACTTTGCTCCCGGGGCCAAGGCAAGAGGGCGTGCTTGCCCGCAGAACTGAGAACACGCTGTTGGGCAGAGCTGCAACTGACCGCCGGAGTTCAGCTCTCGCCGGACGGCAGAAGGCGAAGAACGAAGCCGCTTGCGAGCGGCGCAGTGCAGCGAAGAGCTCTCCGAATTCGCCGCTAGCTCCACGCTCCTTCTGAGCTGCGAGTAGCAGCGCTCGCAGTACACGGGGCTTCGCAAGGCCCGAAGACCCGGAGGGAAGTATGGCACACGCAAATGTGCCAGGACAGAGACGTGTTCTACGTTGTCCCTTCTCGTCATGCAGTTTGTGCCTCTGCTGCTTCTGCTGTTAGGAATCGCTCCTTGAAAGACGAGCGAGAGCGTCCTTCCGGGTGCATTGCACTGAGTCGAGTGCTCGCTCGGGACTTTGCTCCCGGGGCCAAGGCAAGAGGGCGTGCTTGCCCGCAGAACTGAGAACACGCTGTTGGGCAGAGCTGCAACTGACCGCCGGAGTTCAGCTCTCGCCGGACGGCAGAAGGCGAAGAACGAAGCCGCTTGCGAGCGGCGCAGTGCAGCGAAGAGCTCTCCGAATTCGCCGCTAGCTCCACGGTCCTTCTGAGCTGCGAGTAGCAGCGCTCGCAGTACACGGGGCTTCGCAAGGCCCGAAGACCCGGAGGGAAGTATGGCACACGCAAATGTGCCAGGACAGAGACGTGTTCTACGTTGTCCCTTCTCGTCATGCAGTTTGTGCCTCTGCTGCTTCTGCTGTTAGGAATCGCTCCTTGAAAGGCGAGCGAGAGCGTCCTTCCGGGTGCATTGCACTGAGTCGAGTGCTCGCTCGGGACTTTGCTCCCGGGGCCAAGGCAAGAGGGCGTGCTTGCCCGCAGAACTGAGAACACGCTGTTGGGCAGAGCTGCAACTGACCGCCGGAGTTCAGCTCTCGCCGGACGGCAGAAGGCGAAGAACGAAGCCGCTTGCGAGCGGCGCAGTGCAGCGAAGAGCTCTCCGAATTCGCCGCTAGCTCCACGGTCCTTCTGAGCTGCGAGTAGCAGCGCTCGCAGTACACGGAGCTTCGCAAGGCCCGAAGACCCGGAGGGAAGTATCGCACACGCAAATGTGCCAGGACAGAGACGTGTTCTACGTTGTCCCTTCTCGTCATGCAGTTTGTGCCTCTGCTGCTTCTGCTGTTAGGAATCGCTCCTTGAAAGACGAGCGAGAGCGTCCTTCCGGGTGCATTGCACTGAGTCGAGTGCTCGCTCGGGACTTTGCTCTCGGGGCCAAGGCAAGAGGGCGTGCTTGCCCGCAGAACTGAGAACACGCTGTTGGGCAGAGCTGCGACTGACCGCCGGAGTTCAGCTCTCGCCGGACGGCAGAAGGCGAAGAACGAAGCCGCTTGCGAGCGGCGCAGTGCAGCGAAGAGCTCTCCGAATTCGCCGCTAGTTCCACGGTCCTTCTCAGCTGCGAGTAGCAGCGCTCGCAGTACACGGGGCTTCGCAAGGCCCGAAGACCCGGAGGGAAGTATCGCACACGAAAATGCGCCAGGACAGAGAGGCGTTCTACGTTGTCCCTTCTCGTCATGCAGTTTGTGCCTCTGCTGCTTCTGCTGTTAGGAATCGCTCCTTGAAAGACGAGCGAGAGCGTCCTTCCGGGTGCATTGCACTGAGTCGAGTGCTCGCTCGGGACTTTGCTCCCGGGGCCAAGGCAAGAGGGCGTGCTTGCCCGCAGAACTGAGAACACGCTGTTGGGCAGAGCTGCGACTGACCGCCGGAGTTCAGCTCTCGCCGGACGGCAGAAGGCGAAGAACGAAGCCGCTTGCGAGCGGCGCAGTGCAGCGAAGAGCTCTCCGAATTCGCCGCTAGCTCCACGCTCCTTCTGAGCTGCGAGTAGCAGCGCTCGCAGTACACGGGGCTTCGCAAGGCCCGAAGACCCGGAGGGAAGTATCGCACACGCAAATGTGCCAGGACAGAGACGTGTTCTACGTTGTCCCTTCTCGTCATGCAGTTTGTGCCTCTGCTGCTTCTGCTGTTAGGAATCGCTCCTTGAAAGGCGAGCGAGAGCGTCCTTCCGGGTGCATTGCACTGAGTCGAGTGCTCGCTCGGGACTTTGCTCCCGGGGCCAAGGCAAGAGGGCGTGCTTGCCCGCAGAACTGAGAACACGCTGTTGGGCAGAGCTGCAACTGACCGCCGGAGTTCAGCTGTCGCCGGACGGCAGAAGGCGAAGAACGAAGCCGCTTGCGAGCGGCGCAGTGCAGCGAAGAGCTCTCCGAATTCGCCGCTAGCTCCACGGTCCTTCTGAGCTGCGAGTAGCAGCGCTCGCAGTACACGGGGCTTCGCAAGGCCCGAAGACCCGGAGGGAAGTATGGCACACGCAAATGTGCCAGGACAGAGACGTGTTCTACGTTGTCCCTTCTCGTCATGCAGTTTGTGCCTCTGCTGCTTCTGCTGTTAGGAATCGCTCCTTGAAAGGCGAGCGAGAGCGTCCTTCCGGGTGCATTGCACTGAGTCGAGTGCTCGCTCGGGACTTTGCTCCCGGGGCCAAGGCAAGAGGGCGTGCTTGCCCGCAGAACTGAGAACACGCTGTTGGGCAGAGCTGCAACTGACCGCCGGAGTTCAGCTCTCGCCGGACGGCAGAAGGCGAAGAACGAAGCCGCTTGCGAGCGGCGCAGTGCAGCGAAGAGCTCTCCGAATTCGCCGCTAGCTCCACGGTCCTTCTGAGCTGCGAGTAGCAGCGCTCGCAGTACACGGGGCTTCGCAAGGCCCGAAGACCCGGAGGGAAGTATGGCACACGCAAATGTGCCAGGACAGAGACGTGTTCTACGTTGTCCCTTCTCGTCATGCAGTTTGTGCCTCTGCTGCTTCTGCTGTTAGGAATCGCTCCTTGAAAGACGAGCGAGAGCGTCCTTCCGGGTGCATTGCACTGAGTCGAGTGCTCGCTCGGGACTTTGCTCCCGGGGCCAAAGCAAGAGGGCGTGCTTGCCCGCAGAACTGAGAACACGCTGTTGGGCAGAGCTGCAACTGACCGCCGGAGTTCAGCTCTCGCCGGACGGCAGAAGGCGAAGAACGAAGCCGCTTGCGAGCGGCGCAGTGCAGCGAAGAGCTCTCCGAATTCGCCGCTAGCTCCACGGTCCTTCTCAGCTGCGAGTAGCAGCGCTCGCAGTACACGGGGCTTCGCAAGGCCCGAAGACCCGGAGGGAAGTATGGCACACGCAAATGTGCCAGGACAGAGACGTGTTCTACGTTGTCCCTTCTCGTCATGCAGTTTGTGCCTCTGCTGCTTCTGCTGTTAGGAATCGCTCCTTGAAAGGCGAGCGAGAGCGTCCTTCCGGGTGCATTGCACTGAGTCGAGTGCTCGCTCGGGACTTTGCTCCCGGGGCCAAGGCAAGAGGGCGTGCTTGCCCGCAGAACTGAGAACACGCTGTTGGGCAGAGCTGCAACTGACCGCCGGAGTTCAGCTCTCGCCGGACGGCAGAAGGCGAAGAACGAAGCCGCTTGCGAGCGGCGCAGTGCAGCGAAGAGCTCTCCGAATTCGCCGCTAGCTCCACGGTCCTTCTGAGCTGCGAGTAGCAGCGCTCGCAGTACACGGGGCTTCGCAAGGCCCGAAGACCCGGAGGGAAGTATCGCACACGCAAATGTGCCAGGACAGAGACGTGTTCTACGTTGTCCCTTCTCGTCATGCAGTTTGTGCCTCTGCTGCTTCTGCTGTTAGGAATCGCTCCTTGAAAGGCGAGCGAGAGCGTCCTTCCGGGTGCATTGCACTGAGTCGAGTGCTCGCTCGGGACTTTGCTCCCGGGGCCAAGGCAAGAGGGCGTGCTTGCCCGCAGAACTGAGAACACGCTGTTGGGCAGAGCTGCAACTGACCGCCGGAGTTCAGCTGTCGCCGGACGGCAGAAGGCGAAGAACGAAGCCGCTTGCGAGCGGCGCAGTGCAGCGAAGAGCTCTCCGAATTCGCCGCTAGCTCCACGGTCCTTCTGAGCTGCGAGTAGCAGCGCTCGCAGTACACGGGGCTTCGCAAGGCCCGAAGACCCGGAGGGAAGTATCGCACACGCAAATGTGCCAGGACAGAGACGTGTTCTACGTTGTCCCTTCTCGTCATGCAGTTTGTGCCTCTGCTGCTTCTGCTGTTAGGAATCGCTCCTTGAAAGGCGAGCGAGAGCGTCCTTCCGGGTGCATTGCACTGAGTCGAGTGCTCGCTCGGGACTTTGCTCCCGGGGCCAAGGCAAGAGGGCGTGCTTGCCCGCAGAACTGAGAACACGCTGTTGGGCAGAGCTGCAACTGACCGCCGGAGTTCAGCTCTCGCCGGACGGCAGAAGGCGAAGAACGAAGCCGCTTGCGAGCGGCGCAGTGCAGCGAAGAGCTCTCCGAATTCGCCGCTAGCTCCACGGTCCTTCTGAGCTGCGAGTAGCAGCGCTCGCAGTACACGGGGCTTCGCAAGGCCCGAAGACCCGGAGGGAAGTATGGCACACGCAAATGTGCCAGGACAGAGACGTGTTCTACGTTGTCCCTTCTCGTCATGCAGTTTGTGCCTCTGCTGCTTCTGCTGTTAGGAATCGCTCCTTGAAAGGCGAGCGAGAGCGTCCTTCCGGGTGCATTGCACTGAGTCGAGTGCTCGCTCGGGACTTTGCTCCCGGGGCCAAGGCAAGAGGGCGTGCTTGCCCGCAGAACTGAGAACACGCTGTTGGGCAGAGCTGCAACTGACCGCCGGAGTTCAGCTCTCGCCGGACGGCAGAAGGCGAAGAACGAAGCCGCTTGCGAGCGGCGCAGTGCAGCGAAGAGCTCTCCGAATTCGCCGCTAGCTCCACGCTCCTTCTGAGCTGCGAGTAGCAGCGCTCGCAGTACACGGGGCTTCGCAAGGCCCGAAGACCCGGAGGGATGTATGGCACACGCAAATGTGCCAGGATAGAGACGTGTTCTACGTTGTCCCTTCTCGTCATGCAGTTTGTGCCTCTGCTGCTTCTGCTGTTAGGAATCGCTCCTTGAAAGGCGAGCGAGAGCGTCCTTCCGGGTGCATTGCACTGAGTCGAGTGCTCGCTCGGGACTTTGCTCCCGGGGCCAAGGCAAGAGGGCGTGCTTGCCCGCAGAACTGAGAACACGCTGTTGGGCAGAGCTGCAACTGACCGCCGGAGTTCAGCTCTCGCCGGACGGCAGAAGGCGAAGAACGAAGCCGCTTGCGAGCGGCGCAGTGCAGCGAAGAGCTCTCCGAATTCGCCGCTAGCTCCACGGTCCTTCTGAGCTGCGAGTAGCAGCGCTCGCAGTACACGGGGCTTCGCAAGGCCCGAAGACCCGGAGGGAAGTATGGCACACGCAAATGTGCCAGGACAGAGACGTGTTCTACGTTGTCCCTTCTCGTCATGCAGTTTGTGCCTCTGCTGCTTCTGCTGTTAGGAATCGCTCCTTGAAAGGCGAGCGAGAGCGTCCTTCCGGGTGCATTGCACTGAGTCGAGTGCTCGCTCGGGACTTTGCTCCCGGGGCCAAGGCAAGAGGGCGTGCTTGCCCGCAGAACTGAGAACACGCTGTTGGGCAGAGCTGCAACTGACCGCCGGAGTTCAGCTCTCGCCGGACGGCAGAAGGCGAAGAACGAAGCCGCTTGCGAGCGGCGCAGTGCAGCGAAGAGCTCTCCGAATTCGCCGCTAGCTCCACGGTCCTTCTGAGCTGCGAGTAGCAGCGCTCGCAGTACACGGGGCTTCGCAAGGCCCGAAGACCCGGAGGGAAGTATGGCACACGCAAATGTGCCAGGACAGAGACGTGTTCTACGTTGTCCCTTCTCGTCATGCAGTTTGTGCCTCTGCTGCTTCTGCTGTTAGGAATCGCTCCTTGAAAGGCGAGCGAGAGCGTCCTTCCGGGTGCATTGCACTGAGTCGAGTGCTCGCTCGGGACTTTGCTCCCGGGGCCAAGGCAAGAGGGCGTGCTTGCCCGCAGAACTGAGAACACGCTGTTGGGCAGAGCTGCAACTGACCGCCGGAGTTCAGCTCTCGCCGGACGGCAGAAGGCGAAGAACGAAGCCGCTTGCGAGCGGCGCAGTGCAGCGAAGAGCTCTCCGAATTCGCCGCTAGCTCCACGGTCCTTCTGAGCTGCGAGTAGCAGCGCTCGCAGTACACGGAGCTTCGCAAGGCCCGAAGACCCGGAGGGAAGTATCGCACACGCAAATGTGCCAGGACAGAGACGTGTTCTACGTTGTCCCTTCTCGTCATGCAGTTTGTGCCTCTGCTGCTTCTGCTGTTAGGAATCGCTCCTTGAAAGACGAGCGAGAGCGTCCTTCCGGGTGCATTGCACTGAGTCGAGTGCTCGCTCGGGACTTTGCTCTCGGGGCCAAGGCAAGAGGGCGTGCTTGCCCGCAGAACTGAGAACACGCTGTTGGGCAGAGCTGCGACTGACCGCCGGAGTTCAGCTCTCGCCGGACGGCAGAAGGCGAAGAACGAAGCCGCTTGCGAGCGGCGCAGTGCAGCGAAGAGCTCTCCGAATTCGCCGCTAGTTCCACGGTCCTTCTCAGCTGCGAGTAGCAGCGCTCGCAGTACACGGGGCTTCGCAAGGCCCGAAGACCCGGAGGGAAGTATCGCACACGAAAATGCGCCAGGACAGAGAGGCGTTCTACGTTGTCCCTTCTCGTCATGCAGTTTGTGCCTCTGCTGCTTCTGCTGTTAGGAATCGCTCCTTGAAAGACGAGCGAGAGCGTCCTTCCGGGTGCATTGCACTGAGTCGAGTGCTCGCTCGGGACTTTGCTCCCGGGGCCAAGGCAAGAGGGCGTGCTTGCCCGCAGAACTGAGAACACGCTGTTGGGCAGAGCTGCGACTGACCGCCGGAGTTCAGCTCTCGCCGGACGGCAGAAGGCGAAGAACGAAGCCGCTTGCGAGCGGCGCAGTGCAGCGAAGAGCTCTCCGAATTCGCCGCTAGCTCCACGCTCCTTCTGAGCTGCGAGTAGCAGCGCTCGCAGTACACGGGGCTTCGCAAGGCCCGAAGACCCGGAGGGAAGTATCGCACACGCAAATGTGCCAGGACAGAGACGTGTTCTACGTTGTCCCTTCTCGTCATGCAGTTTGTGCCTCTGCTGCTTCTGCTGTTAGGAATCGCTCCTTGAAAGGCGAGCGAGAGCGTCCTTCCGGGTGCATTGCACTGAGTCGAGTGCTCGCTCGGGACTTTGCTCCCGGGGCCAAGGCAAGAGGGCGTGCTTGCCCGCAGAACTGAGAACACGCTGTTGGGCAGAGCTGCAACTGACCGCCGGAGTTCAGCTCTCGCCGGACGGCAGAAGGCGAAGAACGAAGCCGCTTGCGAGCGGCGCAGTGCAGCGAAGAGCTCTCCGAATTCGCCGCTAGCTCCACGGTCCTTCTGAGCTGCGAGTAGCAGCGCTCGCAGTACACGGGGCTTCGCAAGGCCCGAAGACCCGGAGGGAAGTATGGCACACGCAAATGTGCCAGGACAGAGACGTGTTCTACGTTGTCCCTTCTCGTCATGCAGTTTGTGCCTCTGCTGCTTCTGCTGTTAGGAATCGCTCCTTGAAAGGCGAGCGAGAGCGTCCTTCCGGGTGCATTGCACTGAGTCGAGTGCTCGCTCGGGACTTTGCTCCCGGGGCCAAGGCAAGAGGGCGTGCTTGCCCGCAGAACTGAGAACACGCTGTTGGGCAGAGCTGCAACTGACCGCCGGAGTTCAGCTCTCGCCGGACGGCAGAAGGCGAAGAACGAAGCCGCTTGCGAGCGGCGCAGTGCAGCGAAGAGCTCTCCGAATTCGCCGCTAGCTCCACGGTCCTTCTGAGCTGCGAGTAGCAGCGCTCGCAGTACACGGGGCTTCGCAAGGCCCGAAGACCCGGAGGGAAGTATGGCACACGCAAATGTGCCAGGACAGAGACGTGTTCTACGTTGTCCCTTCTCGTCATGCAGTTTGTGCCTCTGCTGCTTCTGCTGTTAGGAATCGCTCCTTGAAAGACGAGCGAGAGCGTCCTTCCGGGTGCATTGCACTGAGTCGAGTGCTCGCTCGGGACTTTGCTCCCGGGGCCAAAGCAAGAGGGCGTGCTTGCCCGCAGAACTGAGAACACGCTGTTGGGCAGAGCTGCAACTGACCGCCGGAGTTCAGCTCTCGCCGGACGGCAGAAGGCGAAGAACGAAGCCGCTTGCGAGCGGCGCAGTGCAGCGAAGAGCTCTCCGAATTCGCCGCTAGCTCCACGGTCCTTCTCAGCTGCGAGTAGCAGCGCTCGCAGTACACGGGGCTTCGCAAGGCCCGAAGACCCGGAGGGAAGTATGGCACACGCAAATGTGCCAGGACAGAGACGTGTTCTACGTTGTCCCTTCTCGTCATGCAGTTTGTGCCTCTGCTGCTTCTGCTGTTAGGAATCGCTCCTTGAAAGGCGAGCGAGAGCGTCCTTCCGGGTGCATTGCACTGAGTCGAGTGCTCGCTCGGGACTTTGCTCCCGGGGCCAAGGCAAGAGGGCGTGCTTGCCCGCAGAACTGAGAACACGCTGTTGGGCAGAGCTGCAACTGACCGCCGGAGTTCAGCTCTCGCCGGACGGCAGAAGGCGAAGAACGAAGCCGCTTGCGAGCGGCGCAGTGCAGCGAAGAGCTCTCCGAATTCGCCGCTAGCTCCACGGTCCTTCTGAGCTGCGAGTAGCAGCGCTCGCAGTACACGGGGCTTCGCAAGGCCCGAAGACCCGGAGGGAAGTATCGCACACGCAAATGTGCCAGGACAGAGACGTGTTCTACGTTGTCCCTTCTCGTCATGCAGTTTGTGCCTCTGCTGCTTCTGCTGTTAGGAATCGCTCCTTGAAAGGCGAGCGAGAGCGTCCTTCCGGGTGCATTGCACTGAGTCGAGTGCTCGCTCGGGACTTTGCTCCCGGGGCCAAGGCAAGAGGGCGTGCTTGCCCGCAGAACTGAGAACACGCTGTTGGGCAGAGCTGCAACTGACCGCCGGAGTTCAGCTGTCGCCGGACGGCAGAAGGCGAAGAACGAAGCCGCTTGCGAGCGGCGCAGTGCAGCGAAGAGCTCTCCGAATTCGCCGCTAGCTCCACGGTCCTTCTGAGCTGCGAGTAGCAGCGCTCGCAGTACACGGGGCTTCGCAAGGCCCGAAGACCCGGAGGGAAGTATCGCACACGCAAATGTGCCAGGACAGAGACGTGTTCTACGTTGTCCCTTCTCGTCATGCAGTTTGTGCCTCTGCTGCTTCTGCTGTTAGGAATCGCTCCTTGAAAGGCGAGCGAGAGCGTCCTTCCGGGTGCATTGCACTGAGTCGAGTGCTCGCTCGGGACTTTGCTCCCGGGGCCAAGGCAAGAGGGCGTGCTTGCCCGCAGAACTGAGAACACGCTGTTGGGCAGAGCTGCAACTGACCGCCGGAGTTCAGCTCTCGCCGGACGGCAGAAGGCGAAGAACGAAGCCGCTTGCGAGCGGCGCAGTGCAGCGAAGAGCTCTCCGAATTCGCCGCTAGCTCCACGGTCCTTCTGAGCTGCGAGTAGCAGCGCTCGCAGTACACGGGGCTTCGCAAGGCCCGAAGACCCGGAGGGAAGTATGGCACACGCAAATGTGCCAGGACAGAGACGTGTTCTACGTTGTCCCTTCTCGTCATGCAGTTTGTGCCTCTGCTGCTTCTGCTGTTAGGAATCGCTCCTTGAAAGGCGAGCGAGAGCGTCCTTCCGGGTGCATTGCACTGAGTCGAGTGCTCGCTCGGGACTTTGCTCCCGGGGCCAAGGCAAGAGGGCGTGCTTGCCCGCAGAACTGAGAACACGCTGTTGGGCAGAGCTGCAACTGACCGCCGGAGTTCAGCTCTCGCCGGACGGCAGAAGGCGAAGAACGAAGCCGCTTGCGAGCGGCGCAGTGCAGCGAAGAGCTCTCCGAATTCGCCGCTAGCTCCACGGTCCTTCTGAGCTGCGAGTAGCAGCGCTCGCAGTACACGGGGCTTCGCAAGGCCCGAAGACCCGGAGGGATGTATGGCACACGCAAATGTGCCAGGATAGAGACGTGTTCTACGTTGTCCCTTCTCGTCATGCAGTTTGTGCCTCTGCTGCTTCTGCTGTTAGGAATCGCTCCTTGAAAGGCGAGCGAGAGCGTCCTTCCGGGTGCATTGCACTGAGTCGAGTGCTCGCTCGGGACTTTGCTCCCGGGGCCAAGGCAAGAGGGCGTGCTTGCCCGCAGAACTGAGAACACGCTGTTGGGCAGAGCTGCAACTGACCGCCGGAGTTCAGCTGTCGCCGGACGGCAGAAGGCGAAGAACGAAGCCGCTTGCGAGCGGCGCAGTGCAGCGAAGAGCTCTCCGAATTCGCCGCTAGCTCCACGGTCCTTCTGAGCTGCGAGTAGCAGCGCTCGCAGTACACGGGGCTTCGCAAGGCCCGAAGACCCGGAGGGAAGTATGGCACACGCAAATGTGCCAGGATAGAGACGTGTTCTACGTTGTCCCTTCTCGTCATGCAGTTTGTGCCTCTGCTGCTTCTGCTGTTAGGAATCGCTCCTTGAAAGGCGAGCGAGAGCGTCCTTCCGGGTGCATTGCACTGAGTCGAGTGCTCGCTCGGGACTTTGCTCCCGGGGCCAAGGCAAGAGGGCGTGCTTGCCCGCAGAACTGAGAACACGCTGTTGGGCAGAGCTGCAACTGACCGCCGGAGTTCAGCTGTCGCCGGACGGCAGAAGGCGAAGAACGAAGCCGCTTGCGAGCGGCGCAGTGCAGCGAAGAGCTCTCCGAATTCGCCGCTAGCTCCACGGTCCTTCTGAGCTGCGAGTAGCAGCGCTCGCAGTACACGGGGCTTCGCAAGGCCCGAAGACCCGGAGGGAAGTATCGCACACGCAAATGTGCCAGGACAGAGACGTGTTCTACGTTGTCCCTTCTCGTCATGCAGTTTGTGCCTCTGCTGCTTCTGCTGTTAGGAATCGCTCCTTGAAAGGCGAGCGAGAGCGTCCTTCCGGGTGCATTGCACTGAGTCGAGTGCTCGCTCGGGACTTTGCTCCCGGGGCCAAGGCAAGAGGGCGTGCTTGCCCGCAGAACTGAGAACACGCTGTTGGGCAGAGCTGCAACTGACCGCCGGAGTTCAGCTCTCGCCGGACGGCAGAAGGCGAAGAACGAAGCCGCTTGCGAGCGGCGCAGTGCAGCGAAGAGCTCTCCGAATTCGCCGCTAGCTCCACGGTCCTTCTGAGCTGCGAGTAGCAGCGCTCGCAGTACACGGGGCTTCGCAAGGCCCGAAGACCCGGAGGGAAGTATGGCACACGCAAATGTGCCAGGACAGAGACGTGTTCTACGTTGTCCCTTCTCGTCATGCAGTTTGTGCCTCTGCTGCTTCTGCTGTTAGGAATCGCTCCTTGAAAGGCGAGCGAGAGCGTCCTTCCGGGTGCATTGCACTGAGTCGAGTGCTCGCTCGGGACTTTGCTCCCGGGGCCAAGGCAAGAGGGCGTGCTTGCCCGCAGAACTGAGAACACGCTGTTGGGCAGAGCTGCAACTGACCGCCGGAGTTCAGCTGTCGCCGGACGGCAGAAGGCGAAGAACGAAGCCGCTTGCGAGCGGCGCAGTGCAGCGAAGAGCTCTCCGAATTCGCCGCTAGCTCCACGGTCCTTCTGAGCTGCGAGTAGCAGCGCTCGCAGTACACGGGGCTTCGCAAGGCCCGAAGACCCGGAGGGAAGTATGGCACACGCAAATGTGCCAGGATAGAGACGTGTTCTACGTTGTCCCTTCTCGTCATGCAGTTTGTGCCTCTGCTGCTTCTGCTGTTAGGAATCGCTCCTTGAAAGGCGAGCGAGAGCGTCCTTCCGGGTGCATTGCACTGAGTCGAGTGCTCGCTCGGGACTTTGCTCCCGGGGCCAAGGCAAGAGGGCGTGCTTGCCCGCAGAACTGAGAACACGCTGTTGGGCAGAGCTGCAACTGACCGCCGGAGTTCAGCTGTCGCCGGACGGCAGAAGGCGAAGAACGAAGCCGCTTGCGAGCGGCGCAGTGCAGCGAAGAGCTCTCCGAATTCGCCGCTAGCTCCACGGTCCTTCTGAGCTGCGAGTAGCAGCGCTCGCAGTACACGGGGCTTCGCAAGGCCCGAAGACCCGGAGGGAAGTATGGCACACGCAAATGTGCCAGGACAGAGACGTGTTCTACGTTGTCCCTTCTCGTCATGCAGTTTGTGCCTCTGCTGCTTCTGCTGTTAGGAATCGCTCCTTGAAAGACGAGCGAGAGCGTCCTTCCGGGTGCATTGCACTGAGTCGAGTGCTCGCTCGGGACTTTGCTCCCGGGGCCAAAGCAAGAGGGCGTGCTTGCCCGCAGAACTGAGAACACGCTGTTGGGCAGAGCTGCAACTGACCGCCGGAGTTCAGCTCTCGCCGGACGGCAGAAGGCGAAGAACGAAGCCGCTTGCGAGCGGCGCAGTGCAGCGAAGAGCTCTCCGAATTCGCCGCTAGCTCCACGGTCCTTCTGAGCTGCGAGTAGCAGCGCTCGCAGTACACGGGGCTTCGCAAGGCCCGAAGACCCGGAGGGAAGTATGGCACACGCAAATGTGCCAGGACAGAGACGTGTTCTACGTTGTCCCTTCTCGTCATGCAGTTTGTGCCTCTGCTGCTTCTGCTGTTAGGAATCGCTCCTTGAAAGGCGAGCGAGAGCGTCCTTCCGGGTGCATTGCACTGAGTCGAGTGCTCGCTCGGGACTTTGCTCCCGGGGCCAAGGCAAGAGGGCGTGCTTGCCCGCAGAACTGAGAACACGCTGTTGGGCAGAGCTGCAACTGACCGCCGGAGTTCAGCTGTCGCCGGACGGCAGAAGGCGAAGAACGAAGCCGCTTGCGAGCGGCGCAGTGCAGCGAAGAGCTCTCCGAATTCGCCGCTAGCTCCACGGTCCTTCTGAGCTGCGAGTAGCAGCGCTCGCAGTACACGGGGCTTCGCAAGGCCCGAAGACCCGGAGGGAAGTATCGCACACGCAAATGTGCCAGGACAGAGACGTGTTCTACGTTGTCCCTTCTCGTCATGCAGTTTGTGCCTCTGCTGCTTCTGCTGTTAGGAATCGCTCCTTGAAAGGCGAGCGAGAGCGTCCTTCCGGGTGCATTGCACTGAGTCGAGTGCTCGCTCGGGACTTTGCTCCCGGGGCCAAGGCAAGAGGGCGTGCTTGCCCGCAGAACTGAGAACACGCTGTTGGGCAGAGCTGCAACTGACCGCCGGAGTTCAGCTCTCGCCGGACGGCAGAAGGCGAAGAACGAAGCCGCTTGCGAGCGGCGCAGTGCAGCGAAGAGCTCTCCGAATTCGCCGCTAGCTCCACGCTCCTTCTGAGCTGCGAGTAGCAGCGCTCGCAGTACACGGGGCTTCGCAAGGCCCGAAGACCCGGAGGGAAGTATGGCACACGCAAATGTGCCAGGACAGAGACGTGTTCTACGTTGTCCCTTCTCGTCATGCAGTTTGTGCCTCTGCTGCTTCTGCTGTTAGGAATCGCTCCTTGAAAGGCGAGCGAGAGCGTCCTTCCGGGTGCATTGCACTGAGTCGAGTGCTCGCTCGGGACTTTGCTCCCGGGGCCAAGGCAAGAGGGCGTGCTTGCCCGCAGAACTGAGAACACGCTGTTGGGCAGAGCTGCAACTGACCGCCGGAGTTCAGCTCTCGCCGGACGGCAGAAGGCGAAGAACGAAGCCGCTTGCGAGCGGCGCAGTGCAGCGAAGAGCTCTCCGAATTCGCCGCTAGCTCCACGGTCCTTCTGAGCTGCGAGTAGCAGCGCTCGCAGTACACGGGGCTTCGCAAGGCCCGAAGACCCGGAGGGAAGTATCGCACACGCAAATGTGCCAGGACAGAGACGTGTTCTACGTTGTCCCTTCTCGTCATGCAGTTTGTGCCTCTGCTGCTTCTGCTGTTAGGAATCGCTCCTTGAAAGGCGAGCGAGAGCGTCCTTCCGGGTGCATTGCACTGAGTCGAGTGCTCGCTCGGGACTTTGCTCCCGGGGCCAAGGCAAGAGGGCGTGCTTGCCCGCAGAACTGAGAACACGCTGTTGGGCAGAGCTGCAACTGACCGCCGGAGTTCAGCTGTCGCCGGACGGCAGAAGGCGAAGAACGAAGCCGCTTGCGAGCGGCGCAGTGCAGCGAAGAGCTCTCCGAATTCGCCGCTAGCTCCACGGTCCTTCTGAGCTGCGAGTAGCAGCGCTCGCAGTACACGGGGCTGCGCAAGGCCCGAAGACCCGGAGGGAAGTATCGCACACGCAAATGTGCCAGGACAGAGACGTGTTCTACGTTGTCCCTTCTCGTCATGCAGTTTGTGCCTCTGCTGCTTCTGCTGTTAGGAATCGCTCCTTGAAAGGCGAGCGAGAGCGTCCTTCCGGGTGCATTGCACTGAGTCGAGTGCTCGCTCGGGACTTTGCTCCCGGGGCCAAGGCAAGAGGGCGTGCTTGCCCGCAGAACTGAGAACACGCTGTTGGGCAGAGCTGCAACTGACCGCCGGAGTTCAGCTCTCGCCGGACGGCAGAAGGCGAAGAACGAAGCCGCTTGCGAGCGGCGCAGTGCAGCGAAGAGCTCTCCGAATTCGCCGCTAGCTCCACGGTCCTTCTGAGCTGCGAGTAGCAGCGCTCGCAGTACACGGGGCTTCGCAAGGCCCGAAGACCCGGAGGGAAGTATGGCACACGCAAATGTGCCAGGACAGAGACGTGTTCTACGTTGTCCCTTCTCGTCATGCAGTTTGTGCCTCTGCTGCTTCTGCTGTTAGGAATCGCTCCTTGAAAGGCGAGCGAGAGCGTCCTTCCGGGTGCATTGCACTGAGTCGAGTGCTCGCTCGGGACTTTGCTCCCGGGGCCAAGGCAAGAGGGCGTGCTTGCCCGCAGAACTGAGAACACGCTGTTGGGCAGAGCTGCAACTGACCGCCGGAGTTCAGCTCTCGCCGGACGGCAGAAGGCGAAGAACGAAGCCGCTTGCGAGCGGCGCAGTGCAGCGAAGAGCTCTCCGAATTCGCCGCTAGCTCCACGGTCCTTCTGAGCTGCGAGTAGCAGCGCTCGCAGTACACGGGGCTTCGCAAGGCCCGAAGACCCGGAGGGATGTATGGCACACGCAAATGTGCCAGGATAGAGACGTGTTCTACGTTGTCCCTTCTCGTCATGCAGTTTGTGCCTCTGCTGCTTCTGCTGTTAGGAATCGCTCCTTGAAAGGCGAGCGAGAGCGTCCTTCCGGGTGCATTGCACTGAGTCGAGTGCTCGCTCGGGACTTTGCTCCCGGGGCCAAGGCAAGAGGGCGTGCTTGCCCGCAGAACTGAGAACACGCTGTTGGGCAGAGCTGCAACTGACCGCCGGAGTTCAGCTGTCGCCGGACGGCAGAAGGCGAAGAACGAAGCCGCTTGCGAGCGGCGCAGTGCAGCGAAGAGCTCTCCGAATTCGCCGCTAGCTCCACGGTCCTTCTGAGCTGCGAGTAGCAGCGCTCGCAGTACACGGGGCTTCGCAAGGCCCGAAGACCCGGAGGGAAGTATGGCACACGCAAATGTGCCAGGATAGAGACGTGTTCTACGTTGTCCCTTCTCGTCATGCAGTTTGTGCCTCTGCTGCTTCTGCTGTTAGGAATCGCTCCTTGAAAGGCGAGCGAGAGCGTCCTTCCGGGTGCATTGCACTGAGTCGAGTGCTCGCTCGGGACTTTGCTCCCGGGGCCAAGGCAAGAGGGCGTGCTTGCCCGCAGAACTGAGAACACGCTGTTGGGCAGAGCTGCAACTGACCGCCGGAGTTCAGCTGTCGCCGGACGGCAGAAGGCGAAGAACGAAGCCGCTTGCGAGCGGCGCAGTGCAGCGAAGAGCTCTCCGAATTCGCCGCTAGCTCCACGGTCCTTCTGAGCTGCGAGTAGCAGCGCTCGCAGTACACGGGGCTTCGCAAGGCCCGAAGACCCGGAGGGAAGTATGGCACACGCAAATGTGCCAGGACAGAGACGTGTTCTACGTTGTCCCTTCTCGTCATGCAGTTTGTGCCTCTGCTGCTTCTGCTGTTAGGAATCGCTCCTTGAAAGACGAGCGAGAGCGTCCTTCCGGGTGCATTGCACTGAGTCGAGTGCTCGCTCGGGACTTTGCTCCCGGGGCCAAAGCAAGAGGGCGTGCTTGCCCGCAGAACTGAGAACACGCTGTTGGGCAGAGCTGCAACTGACCGCCGGAGTTCAGCTCTCGCCGGACGGCAGAAGGCGAAGAACGAAGCCGCTTGCGAGCGGCGCAGTGCAGCGAAGAGCTCTCCGAATTCGCCGCTAGCTCCACGGTCCTTCTGAGCTGCGAGTAGCAGCGCTCGCAGTACACGGGGCTTCGCAAGGCCCGAAGACCCGGAGGGAAGTATGGCACACGCAAATGTGCCAGGACAGAGACGTGTTCTACGTTGTCCCTTCTCGTCATGCAGTTTGTGCCTCTGCTGCTTCTGCTGTTAGGAATCGCTCCTTGAAAGGCGAGCGAGAGCGTCCTTCCGGGTGCATTGCACTGAGTCGAGTGCTCGCTCGGGACTTTGCTCCCGGGGCCAAGGCAAGAGGGCGTGCTTGCCCGCAGAACTGAGAACACGCTGTTGGGCAGAGCTGCAACTGACCGCCGGAGTTCAGCTGTCGCCGGACGGCAGAAGGCGAAGAACGAAGCCGCTTGCGAGCGGCGCAGTGCAGCGAAGAGCTCTCCGAATTCGCCGCTAGCTCCACGGTCCTTCTGAGCTGCGAGTAGCAGCGCTCGCAGTACACGGGGCTTCGCAAGGCCCGAAGACCCGGAGGGAAGTATCGCACACGCAAATGTGCCAGGACAGAGACGTGTTCTACGTTGTCCCTTCTCGTCATGCAGTTTGTGCCTCTGCTGCTTCTGCTGTTAGGAATCGCTCCTTGAAAGGCGAGCGAGAGCGTCCTTCCGGGTGCATTGCACTGAGTCGAGTGCTCGCTCGGGACTTTGCTCCCGGGGCCAAGGCAAGAGGGCGTGCTTGCCCGCAGAACTGAGAACACGCTGTTGGGCAGAGCTGCAACTGACCGCCGGAGTTCAGCTCTCGCCGGACGGCAGAAGGCGAAGAACGAAGCCGCTTGCGAGCGGCGCAGTGCAGCGAAGAGCTCTCCGAATTCGCCGCTAGCTCCACGGTCCTTCTGAGCTGCGAGTAGCAGCGCTCGCAGTACACGGGGCTTCGCAAGGCCCGAAGACCCGGAGGGAAGTATCGCACACGCAAATGTGCCAGGACAGAGACGTGTTCTACGTTGTCCCTTCTCGTCATGCAGTTTGTGCCTCTGCTGCTTCTGCTGTTAGGAATCGCTCCTTGAAAGGCGAGCGAGAGCGTCCTTCGGGGTGCATTGCACTGAGTCGAGTGCTCGCTCGGGACTTTGCTCCCGGGGCCAAGGCAAGAGGGCGTGCTTGCCCGCAGAACTGAGAACACGCTGTTGGGCAGAGCTGCAACTGACCGCCGGAGTTCAGCTCTCGCCGGACGGCAGAAGGCGAAGAACGAAGCCGCTTGCGAGCGGCGCAGTGCAGCGAAGAGCTCTCCGAATTCGCCGCTAGCTCCACGGTCCTTCTGAGCTGCGAGTAGCAGCGCTCGCAGTACACGGGGCTTCGCAAGGCCCGAAGACCCGGAGGGAAGTATCGCACACGCAAATGTGCCAGGACAGAGACGTGTTCTACGTTGTCCCTTCTCGTCATGCAGTTTGTGCCTCTGCTGCTTCTGCTGTTAGGAATCGCTCCTTGAAAGGCGAGCGAGAGCGTCCTTCCGGGTGCATTGCACTGAGTCGAGTGCTCGCTCGGGACTTTGCTCCCGGGGCCAAGGCAAGAGGGCGTGCTTGCCCGCAGAACTGAGAACACGCTGTTGGGCAGAGCTGCAACTGACCGCCGGAGTTCAGCTCTCGCCGGACGGCAGAAGGCGAAGAACGAAGCCGCTTGCGAGCGGCGCAGTGCAGCGAAGAGCTCTCCGAATTCGCCGCTAGCTCCACGGTCCTTCTGAGCTGCGAGTAGCAGCGCTCGCAGTACACGGGGCTTCGCAAGGCCCGAAGACCCGGAGGGAAGTATCGCACACGCAAATGTGCCAGGACAGAGACGTGTTCTACGTTGTCCCTTCTCGTCATGCAGTTTGTGCCTCTGCTGCTTCTGCTGTTAGGAATCGCTCCTTGAAAGGCGAGCGAGAGCGTCCTTCCGGGTGCATTGCACTGAGTCGAGTGCTCGCTCGGGACTTTGCTCCCGGGGCCAAGGCAAGAGGGCGTGCTTGCCCGCAGAACTGAGAACACGCTGTTGGGCAGAGCTGCAACTGACCGCCGGAGTTCAGCTCTCGCCGGACGGCAGAAGGCGAAGAACGAAGCCGCTTGCGAGCGGCGCAGTGCAGCGAAGAGCTCTCCGAATTCGCCGCTAGCTCCACGGTCCTTCTGAGCTGCGAGTAGCAGCGCTCGCAGTACACGGGGCTTCGCAAGGCCCGAAGACCCGGAGGGAAGTATCGCACACGCAAATGTGCCAGGACAGAGACGTGTTCTACGTTGTCCCTTCTCGTCATGCAGTTTGTGCCTCTGCTGCTTCTGCTGTTAGGAATCGCTCCTTGAAAGGCGAGCGAGAGCGTCCTTCCGGGTGCATTGCACTGAGTCGAGTGCTCGCTCGGGACTTTGCTCCCGGGGCCAAGGCAAGAGGGCGTGCTTGCCCGCAGAACTGAGAACACGCTGTTGGGCAGAGCTGCAACTGACCGCCGGAGTTCAGCTCTCGCCGGACGGCAGAAGGCGAAGAACGAAGCCGCTTGCGAGCGGCGCAGTGCAGCGAAGAGCTCTCCGAATTCGCCGCTAGCTCCACGGTCCTTCTGAGCTGCGAGTAGCAGCGCTCGCAGTACACGGGGCTTCGCAAGGCCCGAAGACCCGGAGGGAAGTATCGCACACGCAAATGTGCCAGGACAGAGACGTGTTCTACGTTGTCCCTTCTCGTCATGCAGTTTGTGCCTCTGCTGCTTCTGCTGTTAGGAATCGCTCCTTGAAAGACGAGCGAGAGCGTCCTTCCGGGTGCATTGCACTGAGTCGAGTGCTCGCTCGGGACTTTGCTCCCGGGGCCAAGGCAAGAGGGCGTGCTTGCCCGCAGAACTGAGAACACGCTGTTGGGCAGAGCTGCAACTGACCGCCGGAGTTCAGCTCTCGCCGGACGGCAGAAGGCGAAGAACGAAGCCGCTTGCGAGCGGCGCAGTGCAGCGAAGAGCTCTCCGAATTCGCCGCTAGCTCCACGGTCCTTCTGAGCTGCGAGTAGCAGCGCTCGCAGTACACGGGGCTTCGCAAGGCCCGAAGACCCGGAGGGAAGTATGGCACACGAAAATGTGCCAGGACAGAGACGTGTTCTACGTTGTCCCTTCTCGTCATGCAGTTTGTGCCTCTGCTGCTTCTGCTGTTAGGAATCGCTCCTTGAAAGGCGAGCGAGAGCGTCCTTCCGGGTGCATTGCACTGAGTCGAGTGCTCGCTCGGGACTTTGCTCCCGGGGCCAAGGCAAGAGGGCGTGCTTGCCCGCAGAACTGAGAACACGCTGTTGGGCAGAGCTGCAACTGACCGCCGGAGTTCAGCTCTCGCCGGACGGCAGAAGGCGAAGAACGAAGCCGCTTGCGAGCGGCGCAGTGCAGCGAAGAGCTCTCCGAATTCGCCGCTAGCTCCACGGTCCTTCTGAGCTGCGAGTAGCAGCGCTCGCAGTACACGGAGCTTCGCAAGGCCCGAAGACCCGGAGGGAAGTATCGCACACGCAAATGTGCCAGGACAGAGACGTGTTCTACGTTGTCCCTTCTCGTCATGCAGTTTGTGCCTCTGCTGCTTCTGCTGTTAGGAATCGCTCCTTGAAAGACGAGCGAGAGCGTCCTTCCGGGTGCATTGCACTGAGTCGAGTGCTCGCTCGGGACTTTGCTCTCGGGGCCAAGGCAAGAGGGCGTGCTTGCCCGCAGAACTGAGAACACGCTGTTGGGCAGAGCTGCAACTGACCGCCGGAGTTCAGCTCTCGCCGGACGGCAGAAGGCGAAGAACGAAGCCGCTTGCGAGCGGCGCAGTGCAGCGAAGAGCTCTCCGAATTCGCCGCTAGTTCCACGGTCCTTCTCAGCTGCGAGTAGCAGCGCTCGCAGTACACGGGGCTTCGCAAGGCCCGAAGACCCGGAGGGAAGTATCGCACACGAAAATGCGCCAGGACAGAGAGGCGTTCTACGTTGTCCCTTCTCGTCATGCAGTTTGTGCCTCTGCTGCTTCTGCTGTTAGGAATCGCTCCTTGAAAGACGAGCGAGAGCGTCCTTCCGGGTGCATTGCACTGAGTCGAGTGCTCGCTCGGGACTTTGCTCCCGGGGCCAAGGCAAGAGGGCGTGCTTGCCCGCAGAACTGAGAACACGCTGTTGGGCAGAGCTGCGACTGACCGCCGGAGTTCAGCTCTCGCCGGACGGCAGAAGGCGAAGAACGAAGCCGCTTGCGAGCGGCGCAGTGCAGCGAAGAGCTCTCCGAATTCGCCGCTAGCTCCACGCTCCTTCTGAGCTGCGAGTAGCAGCGCTCGCAGTACACGGGGCTTCGCAAGGCCCGAAGACCCGGAGGGAAGTATCGCACACGCAAATGTGCCAGGACAGAGACGTGTTCTACGTTGTCCCTTCTCGTCATGCAGTTTGTGCCTCTGCTGCTTCTGCTGTTAGGAATCGCTCCTTGAAAGGCGAGCGAGAGCGTCCTTCCGGGTGCATTGCACTGAGTCGAGTGCTCGCTCGGGACTTTGCTCCCGGGGCCAAGGCAAGAGGGCGTGCTTGCCCGCAGAACTGAGAACACGCTGTTGGGCAGAGCTGCAACTGACCGCCGGAGTTCAGCTGTCGCCGGACGGCAGAAGGCGAAGAACGAAGCCGCTTGCGAGCGGCGCAGTGCAGCGAAGAGCTCTCCGAATTCGCCGCTAGCTCCACGGTCCTTCTGAGCTGCGAGTAGCAGCGCTCGCAGTACACGGGGCTTCGCAAGGCCCGAAGACCCGGAGGGAAGTATGGCACACGCAAATGTGCCAGGACAGAGACGTGTTCTACGTTGTCCCTTCTCGTCATGCAGTTTGTGCCTCTGCTGCTTCTGCTGTTAGGAATCGCTCCTTGAAAGGCGAGCGAGAGCGTCCTTCCGGGTGCATTGCACTGAGTCGAGTGCTCGCTCGGGACTTTGCTCCCGGGGCCAAGGCAAGAGGGCGTGCTTGCCCGCAGAACTGAGAACACGCTGTTGGGCAGAGCTGCAACTGACCGCCGGAGTTCAGCTGTCGCCGGACGGCAGAAGGCGAAGAACGAAGCCGCTTGCGAGCGGCGCAGTGCAGCGAAGAGCTCTCCGAATTCGCCGCTAGCTCCACGGTCCTTCTGAGCTGCGAGTAGCAGCGCTCGCAGTACACGGGGCTTCGCAAGGCCCGAAGACCCGGAGGGAAGTATGGCACACGCAAATGTGCCAGGACAGAGACGTGTTCTACGTTGTCCCTTCTCGTCATGCAGTTTGTGCCTCTGCTGCTTCTGCTGTTAGGAATCGCTCCTTGAAAGGCGAGCGAGAGCGTCCTTCCGGGTGCATTGCACTGAGTCGAGTGCTCGCTCGGGACTTTGCTCCCGGGGCCAAAGCAAGAGGGCGTGCTTGCCCGCAGAACTGAGAACACGCTGTTGGGCAGAGCTGCAACTGACCGCCGGAGTTCAGCTCTCGCCGGACGGCAGAAGGCGAAGAACGAAGCCGCTTGCGAGCGGCGCAGTGCAGCGAAGAGCTCTCCGAATTCGCCGCTAGCTCCACGGTCCTTCTGAGCTGCGAGTAGCAGCGCTCGCAGTACACGGGGCTTCGCAAGGCCCGAAGACCCGGAGGGAAGTATGGCACACGCAAATGTGCCAGGACAGAGACGTGTTCTACGTTGTCCCTTCTCGTCATGCAGTTTGTGCCTCTGCTGCTTCTGCTGTTAGGAATCGCTCCTTGAAAGACGAGCGAGAGCGTCCTTCCGGGTGCATTGCACTGAGTCGAGTGCTCGCTCGGGACTTTGCTCCCGGGGCCAAAGCAAGAGGGCGTGCTTGCCCGCAGAACTGAGAACACGCTGTTGGGCAGAGCTGCAACTGACCGCCGGAGTTCAGCTCTCGCCGGACGGCAGAAGGCGAAGAACGAAGCCGCTTGCGAGCGGCGCAGTGCAGCGAAGAGCTCTCCGAATTCGCCGCTAGCTCCACGGTCCTTCTGAGCTGCGAGTAGCAGCGCTCGCAGTACACGGGGCTTCGCAAGGCCCGAAGACCCGGAGGGAAGTATGGCACACGCAAATGTGCCAGGACAGAGACGTGTTCTACGTTGTCCCTTCTCGTCATGCAGTTTGTGCCTCTGCTGCTTCTGCTGTTAGGAATCGCTCCTTGAAAGGCGAGCGAGAGCGTCCTTCCGGGTGCATTGCACTGAGTCGAGTGCTCGCTCGGGACTTTGCTCCCGGGGCCAAGGCAAGAGGGCGTGCTTGCCCGCAGAACTGAGAACACGCTGTTGGGCAGAGCTGCAACTGACCGCCGGAGTTCAGCTCTCGCCGGACGGCAGAAGGCGAAGAACGAAGCCGCTTGCGAGCGGCGCAGTGCAGCGAAGAGCTCTCCGAATTCGCCGCTAGCTCCACGGTCCTTCTGAGCTGCGAGTAGCAGCGCTCGCAGTACACGGGGCTTCGCAAGGCCCGAAGACCCGGAGGGAAGTATCGCACACGCAAATGTGCCAGGACAGAGACGTGTTCTACGTTGTCCCTTCTCGTCATGCAGTTTGTGCCTCTGCTGCTTCTGCTGTTAGGAATCGCTCCTTGAAAGGCGAGCGAGAGCGTCCTTCCGGGTGCATTGCACTGAGTCGAGTGCTCGCTCGGGACTTTGCTCCCGGGGCCAAGGCAAGAGGGCGTGCTTGCCCGCAGAACTGAGAACACGCTGTTGGGCAGAGCTGCAACTGACCGCCGGAGTTCAGCTGTCGCCGGACGGCAGAAGGCGAAGAACGAAGCCGCTTGCGAGCGGCGCAGTGCAGCGAAGAGCTCTCCGAATTCGCCGCTAGCTCCACGGTCCTTCTGAGCTGCGAGTAGCAGCGCTCGCAGTACACGGGGCTTCGCAAGGCCCGAAGACCCGGAGGGAAGTATCGCACACGCAAATGTGCCAGGACAGAGACGTGTTCTACGTTGTCCCTTCTCGTCATGCAGTTTGTGCCTCTGCTGCTTCTGCTGTTAGGAATCGCTCCTTGAAAGGCGAGCGAGAGCGTCCTTCCGGGTGCATTGCACTGAGTCGAGTGCTCGCTCGGGACTTTGCTCCCGGGGCCAAGGCAAGAGGGCGTGCTTGCCCGCAGAACTGAGAACACGCTGTTGGGCAGAGCTGCAACTGACCGCCGGAGTTCAGCTCTCGCCGGACGGCAGAAGGCGAAGAACGAAGCCGCTTGCGAGCGGCGCAGTGCAGCGAAGAGCTCTCCGAATTCGCCGCTAGCTCCACGGTCCTTCTGAGCTGCGAGTAGCAGCGCTCGCAGTACACGGGGCTTCGCAAGGCCCGAAGACCCGGAGGGATGTATGGCACACGCAAATGTGCCAGGATAGAGACGTGTTCTACGTTGTCCCTTCTCGTCATGCAGTTTGTGCCTCTGCTGCTTCTGCTGTTAGGAATCGCTCCTTGAAAGGCGAGCGAGAGCGTCCTTCCGGGTGCATTGCACTGAGTCGAGTGCTCGCTCGGGACTTTGCTCCCGGGGCCAAGGCAAGAGGGCGTGCTTGCCCGCAGAACTGAGAACACGCTGTTGGGCAGAGCTGCAACTGACCGCCGGAGTTCAGCTGTCGCCGGACGGCAGAAGGCGAAGAACGAAGCCGCTTGCGAGCGGCGCAGTGCAGCGAAGAGCTCTCCGAATTCGCCGCTAGCTCCACGGTCCTTCTGAGCTGCGAGTAGCAGCGCTCGCAGTACACGGGGCTTCGCAAGGCCCGAAGACCCGGAGGGAAGTATGGCACACGAAAATGTGCCAGGATAGAGACGTGTTCTACGTTGTCCCTTCTCGTCATGCAGTTTGTGCCTCTGCTGCTTCTGCTGTTAGGAATCGCTCCTTGAAAGGCGAGCGAGAGCGTCCTTCCGGGTGCATTGCACTGAGTCGAGTGCTCGCTCGGGACTTTGCTCCCGGGGCCAAGGCAAGAGGGCGTGCTTGCCCGCAGAACTGAGAACACGCTGTTGGGCAGAGCTGCAACTGACCGCCGGAGTTCAGCTCTCGCCGGACGGCAGAAGGCGAAGAACGAAGCCGCTTGCGAGCGGCGCAGTGCAGCGAAGAGCTCTCCGAATTCGCCGCTAGCTCCACGGTCCTTCTGAGCTGCGAGTAGCAGCGCTCGCAGTACACGGGGCTTCGCAAGGCCCGAAGACCCGGAGGGAAGTATGGCACACGCAAATGTGCCAGGACAGAGACGTGTTCTACGTTGTCCCTTCTCGTCATGCAGTTTGTGCCTCTGCTGCTTCTGCTGTTAGGAATCGCTCCTTGAAAGACGAGCGAGAGCGTCCTTCCGGGTGCATTGCACTGAGTCGAGTGCTCGCTCGGGACTTTGCTCCCGGGGCCAAAGCAAGAGGGCGTGCTTGCCCGCAGAACTGAGAACACGCTGTTGGGCAGAGCTGCAACTGACCGCCGGAGTTCAGCTCTCGCCGGACGGCAGAAGGCGAAGAACGAAGCCGCTTGCGAGCGGCGCAGTGCAGCGAAGAGCTCTCCGAATTCGCCGCTAGCTCCACGGTCCTTCTGAGCTGCGAGTAGCAGCGCTCGCAGTACACGGGGCTTCGCAAGGCCCGAAGACCCGGAGGGAAGTATGGCACACGCAAATGTGCCAGGACAGAGACGTGTTCTACGTTGTCCCTTCTCGTCATGCAGTTTGTGCCTCTGCTGCTTCTGCTGTTAGGAATCGCTCCTTGAAAGGCGAGCGAGAGCGTCCTTCCGGGTGCATTGCACTGAGTCGAGTGCTCGCTCGGGACTTTGCTCCCGGGGCCAAGGCAAGAGGGCGTGCTTGCCCGCAGAACTGAGAACACGCTGTTGGGCAGAGCTGCAACTGACCGCCGGAGTTCAGCTCTCGCCGGACGGCAGAAGGCGAAGAACGAAGCCGCTTGCGAGCGGCGCAGTGCAGCGAAGAGCTCTCCGAATTCGCCGCTAGCTCCACGCTCCTTCTGAGCTGCGAGTAGCAGCGCTCGCAGTACACGGGGCTTCGCAAGGCCCGAAGACCCGGAGGGAAGTATCGCACACGCAAATGTGCCAGGACAGAGACGTGTTCTACGTTGTCCCTTCTCGTCATGCAGTTTGTGCCTCTGCTGCTTCTGCTGTTAGGAATCGCTCCTTGAAAGGCGAGCGAGAGCGTCCTTCCGGGTGCATTGCACTGAGTCGAGTGCTCGCTCGGGACTTTGCTCCCGGGGCCAAGGCAAGAGGGCGTGCTTGCCCGCAGAACTGAGAACACGCTGTTGGGCAGAGCTGCAACTGACCGCCGGAGTTCAGCTGTCGCCGGACGGCAGAAGGCGAAGAACGAAGCCGCTTGCGAGCGGCGCAGTGCAGCGAAGAGCTCTCCGAATTCGCCGCTAGCTCCACGCTCCTTCTGAGCTGCGAGTAGCAGCGCTCGCAGTACACGGGGCTTCGCAAGGCCCGAAGACCCGGAGGGAAGTATCGCACACGCAAATGTGCCAGGACAGAGACGTGTTCTACGTTGTCCCTTCTCGTCATGCAGTTTGTGCCTCTGCTGCTTCTGCTGTTAGGAATCGCTCCTTGAAAGGCGAGCGAGAGCGTCCTTCCGGGTGCATTGCACTGAGTCGAGTGCTCGCTCGGGACTTTGCTCCCGGGGCCAAGGCAAGAGGGCGTGCTTGCCCGCAGAACTGAGAACACGCTGTTGGGCAGAGCTGCAACTGACCGCCGGAGTTCAGCTCTCGCCGGACGGCAGAAGGCGAAGAACGAAGCCGCTTGCGAGCGGCGCAGTGCAGCGAAGAGCTCTCCGAATTCGCCGCTAGCTCCACGGTCCTTCTGAGCTGCGAGTAGCAGCGCTCGCAGTACACGGGGCTTCGCAAGGCCCGAAGACCCGGAGGGAAGTATCGCACACGCAAATGTGCCAGGACAGAGACGTGTTCTACGTTGTCCCTTCTCGTCATGCAGTTTGTGCCTCTGCTGCTTCTGCTGTTAGGAATCGCTCCTTGAAAGGCGAGCGAGAGCGTCCTTCCGGGTGCATTGCACTGAGTCGAGTGCTCGCTCGGGACTTTGCTCCCGGGGCCAAGGCAAGAGGGCGTGCTTGCCCGCAGAACTGAGAACACGCTGTTGGGCAGAGCTGCAACTGACCGCCGGAGTTCAGCTCTCGCCGGACGGCAGAAGGCGAAGAACGAAGCCGCTTGCGAGCGGCGCAGTGCAGCGAAGAGCTCTCCGAATTCGCCGCTAGCTCCACGGTCCTTCTCAGCTGCGAGTAGCAGCGCTCGCAGTACACGGGGCTTCGCAAGGCCCGAAGACCCGGAGGGAAGTATCGCACACGCAAATGTGCCAGGACAGAGACGTGTTCTACGTTGTCCCTTCTCGTCATGCAGTTTGTGCCTCTGCTGCTTCTGCTGTTAGGAATCGCTCCTTGAAAGGCGAGCGAGAGCGTCCTTCCGGGTGCATTGCACTGAGTCGAGTGCTCGCTCGGGACTTTGCTCCCGGGGCCAAGGCAAGAGGGCGTGCTTGCCCGCAGAACTGAGAACACGCTGTTGGGCAGAGCTGCAACTGACCGCCGGAGTTCAGCTCTCGCCGGACGGCAGAAGGCGAAGAACGAAGCCGCTTGCGAGCGGCGCAGTGCAGCGAAGAGCTCTCCGAATTCGCCGCTAGCTCCACGGTCCTTCTGAGCTGCGAGTAGCAGCGCTCGCAGTACACGGGGCTTCGCAAGGCCCGAAGACCCGGAGGGAAGTATGGCACACGCAAATGTGCCAGGACAGAGACGTGTTCTACGTTGTCCCTTCTCGTCATGCAGTTTGTGCCTCTGCTGCTTCTGCTGTTAGGAATCGCTCCTTGAAAGGCGAGCGAGAGCGTCCTTCCGGGTGCATTGCACTGAGTCGAGTGCTCGCTCGGGACTTTGCTCCCGGGGCCAAGGCAAGAGGGCGTGCTTGCCCGCAGAACTGAGAACACCGCTGTTGGGCAGAGCTGCAACTGACCGCCGGAGTTCAGCTCTCGCCGGACGGCAGAAGGCGAAGAACGAAGCCGCTTGCGAGCGGCGCAGTGCAGCGAAGAGCTCTCCGAATTCGCCGCTAGCTCCACGGTCCTTCTGAGCTGCGAGTAGCAGCGCTCGCAGTACACGGGGCTTCGCAAGGCCCGAAGACCCGGAGGGAAGTATGGCACACGCAAATGTGCCAGGACAGAGACGTGTTCTACGTTGTCCCTTCTCGTCATGCAGTTTGTGCCTCTGCTGCTTCTGCTGTTAGGAATCGCTCCTTGAAAGGCGAGCGAGAGCGTCCTTCCGGGTGCATTGCACTGAGTCGAGTGCTCGCTCGGGACTTTGCTCCCGGGGCCAAGGCAAGAGGGCGTGCTTGCCCGCAGAACTGAGAACACGCTGTTGGGCAGAGCTGCAACTGACCGCCGGAGTTCAGCTCTCGCCGGACGGCAGAAGGCGAAGAACGAAGCCGCTTGCGAGCGGCGCAGTGCAGCGAAGAGCTCTCCGAATTCGCCGCTAGCTCCACGGTCCTTCTGAGCTGCGAGTAGCAGCGCTCGCAGTACACGGGGCTTCGCAAGGCCCGAAGACCCGGAGGGAAGTATGGCACACGCAAATGTGCCAGGACAGAGACGTGTTCTACGTTGTCCCTTCTCGTCATGCAGTTTGTGCCTCTGCTGCTTCTGCTGTTAGGAATCGCTCCTTGAAAGGCGAGCGAGAGCGTCCTTCCGGGTGCATTGCACTG
Source organism: Sturnus vulgaris (assembly GCF_052056855.1). Classification (NCBI taxonomy): domain Eukaryota; kingdom Metazoa; phylum Chordata; class Aves; order Passeriformes; family Sturnidae; genus Sturnus; species Sturnus vulgaris. Next base: position 2,480 of record NW_028276659.1, on the reverse strand, counting down.
AGTCGAGTGCTCGCTCGGGACTTTGCTCCCGGGGCCAAGGCAAGAGGGCGTGCTTGCCCGCAGAACTGAGAACACGCTGTTGGGCAGAGCTGCAACTGACCGCCGGAGTTCAGCTCTCGCCGGACGGCAGAAGGCGAAGAACGAAGCCGCTTGCGAGCGGCGCAGTGCAGCGAAGAGCTCTCCGAATTCGCCGCTAGCTCCACGGTCCTTCTGAGCTGCGAGTAGCAGCGCTCGCAGTACACGGGGGCTTCGCAAGGCCCGAAGACCCGGAGGGAAGTAATCGCACACGCAAATGTGCCAGGACAGAGACGTGTTCTACGTTGTCCCTTCTCGTCATGCAGTTTGTGCCTCTGCTGCTTCTGCTGTTAGGAATCGCTCCCTTGAAAGGCGAGCGAGAGCGTCCTTCCGGGTGCATTGCACTGAGTCGAGTGCTCGCTCGGGACTTTGCTCCCGGGGCCAAGGCAAGAGGGCGTGCTTGCCCGCAGAACTGAGAACACGCTGTTGGGCAGAGCTGCAACTGACCGCCGGAGTTCAGCTCTCGCCGGACGGCAGAAGGCGAAGAACGAAGCCGCTTGCGAGCGGCGCAGTGCAGCGAAGAGCTCTCCGAATTCGCCGCTAGCTCCACGGTCCTTCTGAGCTGCGAGTAGCAGCGCTCGCAGTACACGGGGCTTCGCAAGGCCCGAAGACCGGAGGGAAGTATCGCACATCGCAAATGTGCCAGGACAGAGACGTGTTCTACGTTGTCCCCTTCTCGTCATGCAGTTTGTGCCTCTGCTGCTTCTGCTGTTAGGAATCGCTCCTTGAAAGGCGAGCGAGAGCGTCCTTCCGGGTGCATTGCACTGAGTCGAGTGCTCGCTCGGGACTTTGCTCCCGGGGCCAAGGCAAGAGGGCGTGCTTGCCCGCAGAACTGAGAACACGCTGTTGGGCAGAGCTGCAACTGACCGCCGGAGTTCAGCTCTCGCCGGACGGCAGAAGGCGAAGAACGAAGCCGCTTGCGAGCGGCGCAGTGCAGCGAAGAGCTCTCCGAATTCGCCGCTAGCTCCACGGTCCTTCTGAGCTGCGAGTAGCAGCGCTCGCAGTACACGGGCTTCGCAAGGGCCCGAAGACCCGGAGGGAAGTATGCACACGCAAATGTGCCAGGACAGAGACGTGTTCTACGTTGTCCCTTCTCGTCATGCAGTTTGTGCCTCTGCTGCTTCTGCTGTTAGGAATCGCTCCTTGAAAGGCGAGCGAGAGCGTCCTTCCGGGTGCATTGCACTGAGTCGAGTGCTCGCTCGGGACTTTGCTCCCGGGGCCAAGGCAAGAGGGCGTGCTTGCCCGCAGAACTGAGAACACGCTGTTGGCAGAGCTGCAACTGACCGCCGGAGTTCAGCTCTCGCCGGACGGCAGAAGGCGAAGAACGAAGCCGCTTGCGAGCGGCGCAGTGCAGCGAAGAGCTCTCCGAATTCGCCGCCTAGCTCCACGGTCCCTTCTGAGCTGCGAGTAGCAGCCGCTCGCAGTACACGGGGCTTCGCAAGGCCCGAAGACCCGGAGGGAAGTATCGCACACGCAAATGTGCCAGGACAGAGACGTGTTCTACGTTGTCCCTTCTCGTCATGCAGTTTGTGCCTCTGCTGCTTCTGCTGTTAGGAATCGCTCCTTGAAAGGCGAGCGAGAGCGTCCTTCCGGGTGCATTGCACTGAGTCGAGTGCTCGCTCGGGACTTTGCTCCCGGGGCCAAGGCAAGAGGGCGTGCTTGCCCGCAGAACTGAGAACACGCTGTTGGGCAGAGCTGCAACTGACCGCCGGAGTTCAGCTCTCGCCGGACGGCAGAAGGCGAAGAACGAAGCCGCTTGCGAGCGGCGCAGTGCAGCGAAGAGCTCTCCGAATTCGCCGCTAGCTCCACGGTCCTTCTGAGCTGCGAGTAGCAGCGCTCGCAGTACACGGGGGCTTCGCAAGGCCCGAAGACCCCGGAGGGAAGTATGGCCACACGCAAATGTGCCAGGACAGAGACGTGTTCTACGTTGTCCCTTCTCGTCATGCAGTTTGTGCCTCTGCTGCTTCTGCTGTTAGGAATCGCTCCTTGAAAGGCGAGCGAGAGCGTCCTTCCGGGTGCATTGCACTGAGTCGAGTGCTCGCTCGGGACTTTGCTCCCGGGGCCAAGGCAAGAGGGCGTGCTTGCCCGCAGAACTGAGAACACGCTGTTGGGCAGAGCTGCAACTGACCGCCGGAGTTCAGCTCTCGCCGGACGGCAGAAGGCGAAGAACGAAGCCGCTTGCGAGCGGCGCAGTGCAGCGAAGAGCTCTCCGAATTCGCCGCTAGCTCCACGGTCCTTCTGAGCTGCGAGTAGCAGCGCTCGCAGTACACGGGGCTTCGCAAGGCCCGAAGACCCGGAGGGAAGTATGGCACACGCAAATGTGCCAGGACAGAGACGTGTTCTACGTTGTCCCTTCTCGTCATGCAGTTTGTGCCTCTGCTGCTTCTGCTGTTAGGAATCGCTAA